>NC_053489.1:219318349-219598349 GCF_905171775.1 Rana temporaria
TCTCAGATGATGGGGGCAAGCTTACTGAGGAGGAACAGGAAGTGAGAAATTCAGACAAAGAAAAAAAACATTTAGAAGGGAAATCGAACGAAAAGGTAAGTGAACCAACAATGCACTAGCTTAAAGGAACCTATTTAGAAAAAAATAATGAGCCTTTACAAACCCTTTAATGATGAGGTGAAGTTTTCTTTGCAAAGCATACCAAATCACCTGGAAGTAAAATAATAATAAAAAAAAAAGGATTTTTGCTTGCACATGATTGGATGATATAAGTCAGCAGAGTTTTACCTCAATCAATAAGCTCTAGGGTAAATTACCTTTCAAAGTGCAACTTTCCTTGCAAAGTGAACAGCCTATTTGTCTTTAGTAAATAAACCTTATAGGGATTTGAAGCTCGTAGCACATCCTCCTCCTGTGAGAGCTTTCCAATACTTGTAATGAGCCAGGCATCCTAGCTGGTGGACTTGTGGACCTGGGAGGCCTGGCTGCAGTTCCACCCAAACTCCTCCACAGCCCAAAATCAAGCCTACAGAACAATCTTATAATCAACCTCTTAAACAGAAAATTACCGTACCTATATTTTCCTCACATCACTCTTCCCTTGAGCCCACAACCACCTTCATCTGCATTCTGGACAGCAAATACCTTTTCATGCCATTTTGTGTGTCATTTTCACCCAAACTCTGTTACATACACCCTCCCACTCCATTCAAACCCATAGGGCATCTGTATTTCCTTGAGGCTTTCCCAGCTCTGTGCTCCAATGTAGGTGAAACATTTTGTAATGCCCCAGAAACCATCATTTTACCCAGGTATTTTTCCCTTTCAGCTGGCACATTCACTTGAGTGGTGAGTGAGCCATATCCAAGCAAAATGTCCTTCCAAAGAGCTAGTACCCTTGGGTCTTCAAGGCCCATTTGATTTCCAGGTACACCCACTCCACTATGTTATAAATATTTTCTGCAGGATCCAGTTATCTGCTAAGATACACCACAGTGTGTTGCTCCCCATTTACAACAACAAATTTGAATTATGCCGAGGCTCCCACTAGAGAGACACCTGTCTGAACCTAAAATTCTCTCTCGAGGTTGGAAGCAAATAACACAATATCAGTGCAGTTTTCAATTCATGAAAGGCACCTTCTGTTTTAGTCCACTAAGTGGACTCTCTGTCATATGTTAGATCTGTTAAGGAGTTGCAATGGAGGCAAAATTAGGGATGAACCATCTATAATAGCAGACCATTGTCATGAAGATCCACCCCTGTCTTTGGGTCACTGCCTCTGGCCACTCCTTCATGGTTTCAGTCTTGCTGGCATCCTATTGCATCAGGTTTTGCACAAGGGCAGTAATACTGTCACGTACCTGGTTGACGAGCCCGACGTGCAAGGAGTGGCTGCCCTTGCTCCTCTGACCACGAGACCCCTGATAGAGCAGACAGGGGGCTCGGGGGTACAGAGTTGCACGAGTGACGGTTGCAGCGCTGGTGCTGAGCTGAGAGGAGCTCCAGAGGTCCCGGACTGCGTAGGGAAGCAGGTGCAGGCTGGCGGACCCAACAGGCAGGTGGAGGTGCAGGAAGCAGACGAGGCAGCAACAGCGGGGAAGGTGTATTGTAGTCCAGTGGGGACAAGTCCCAGCAGAGGGATCCACTGATGGGTATTGGATCCGGTACAGGTGCGGAAGGCAAGCAGAGTCAAGTCCAGGCAGAGTCGGCAACAGGCGGGCAGCAGAAGGTACAGTGGGTCAGGCAGGAGAATGGTCAGGCGATCCGTAGTCAGGGCAGGCGGCAGGCAGGGAGAGACAGGTACAAGCCGGGTGATCAGGAATCAGGTATAACAGGAACAAGGATACAAGGGTCACAGGGGGCGCTGTAGACAGGTCAGCAAGAAGTGCAGGGGTCAGGATCCTTTTGAACCCAAGTTTGGCGCCAAAACGGCGTCCTCACGTGCACGCGCGCTGCCGACGCTGGTGCGCGCGCCCGTGCGCGCGCCTGTGCGCATTACGGTGCGTGAATGTGCCGCAATTGCGCCGCGATTGCGAGTGCGCACGCCCGCGTGCGCCAAAGTGCCGCTACTGCCATCTAGTGGCCAAGATTGTTCATGACAAATACCTCTCCTTGAGTAACCAGCTGGGATGCTATGCAATGGTTGTCCTCCTCTCTGGATTTCTGTCACACCTCTAGCTCCACTGCTTTGCATTTAATAGTGTCCTCTGAAGCCTGTAACTATACCTGACCAACCTCCTGTTGCGCATCTGTAACCGGGATAAGGGATTTTACCACATTCTCCATCTTAGGAGCAGTAACAGCAGTAAATATACTGTGCACTGTGCAAAAAGTGCATTCTTAGTATCTGACATTACACCATTAACCACTTACTGCCCGGCCTATAGCAAAATGATGGCCGGACGGTGGTTGCTTTATCCTGACTGGATAACAGCCGTCACGCACCCGTGGGAGCGCGCATCGTGGCATTCGGTGGTGTGGTGTGTCAGTCTGACACACCGCTACACCGATCTCGGTAAAGAACCTCGGACAGAGGCTCCTTACCATGTGATCAGCCATGTCCAATCACAGCTGATCACAATGTAAACAGGAAAAGCCATTGATCAGCTTTTCCTCACTCTAGTCTGACAGACGCGAGTAGAGGATGCCCACACTGGACCACCAGGGAAGACTCCAGGACCACCAGGGAAGCCCCCAACATGTGGATGGCCAGGTATGTACCCCATGGCCATCCACATATAACAACAAAATATCAGTGACCATCAGTGCCCATCTATGCCACCTGTCAGTGCCACCCATAAGTATCCATCAGTGCCACCCATAAGTACCTATCAGTGCCGCCTATGAGTGCCCATCAGTGCTGCCTATAAGTGCCCATCAGTGCCACATACCAGTGCCACCTCATCAGTGCCACCTCATTGTTGAGGTGGCACTGTTGCAACAAAAGGTGAAACCTATGCAACTTGAAAAATATTTAACTTACAGCAGAATGATTGATTTTAAATAATTCGGTGATATTTTTCAATCTCTTGTCATACTCATAGGCATCTGCATTCCTATGAGGTCTTTAGAAAGCTATTTTGATCCTGGCATGATGACACTATACTTGTCAATAGCAAAAAGAAGACTAGAACCTGGATATCTATGGTTTCAATAAGACAGGTTCCACCTGCACCCCCCTCTAGTCATTAGCACCTAATATGGAACATCTGATTCAAATTTCGTGGATTTGAAGTAATGGTATATATGCAGATGTGCTTTCTGTTCCAAGTAACAAATATGCACTTTTGTTCATTTAGATTATAGGAATAAATAGACCATGTCACTTTAAGACCCCTTTCACACTGGGGCATTTTTCAGGCGCTTTGGCGTTAAAAAAACTGCCTGTAAAGGGCCTGAAAGAAGCCTCGTCTGCAATCCCAATGTGAAAGCCCAAGTGCTTTCAGAGCCCTTTCACTCTGCCAGGGCCCGAAAATTGCTGGTAAAGCTCTGCTAAGACCCCTTTCAGGGTCTCCTGTGGTGCTTTTTGCGGTGCTTTATCAGCATTTTATTTGCGCTTTTGGGGCTCTAGCAGGGCAGTTTTTAAGGTCACATGACCCTCCAAAACCAAACAAAAAAAAATGTTTTTGCTGTTCGTTGGAATCGCTTTTAAGGCAGCTTGAAAGTGCTGCCCATACATTTCAATTAGCATTTTCGGAGTGCTTTTTCCAGCACTTTAAATACACCCCCAAAGATGCTGCTTGCAGGACTTTTTCTAACATCCAGCAAGCGCATCGCCTGAGTGTGAAAGCATGCATGCAAATGAATGAGAGGCAGTTTTCAGGTGCTTTTCAGGCGCTATTTCTAGCACTAACAATGCTTGAAAACTGCCTCAGTGTGAAAGGGGTCTTACTGGACAAATTAAACAAAGGGGTTCATTTACAAAAGGCCAATATCTGACAAATCTGATCCCAAATTACACTTTTTGGGAACCAGTAACAATATTACATTGATCGGTGCTATAAAAATTCACTGATCAATGTAAAAATTACACTAGCAGTGAAGGGGTTAACACTAGGGGGTGAGCAAGGGGTTAAGTGTGTTCGCTAGGTGTGTTCTAACTGTAGGGGGGATGGGCTGCCAGGAACATGAAAGAGATCACTGTTCCCGATCACTGGGAACAGTACATGTCTGTCATGTCTTCTGGCAGAATGGGGAATCACCTTGTTTACATAGGCAGTTCCCCATTCTGCCTCTCCTCACCATAATCGTGGGGTCACCGGCAGACATCGATTAGTCGATACACGCAGGAGAGCTGACCTGCCACAGTATACCTGCTGTGTATAAATGTCACCGGCAGGAAATGGGTTAATACTAGGGGACAAATGTTCCTTAGGGAGGTGTTTCAAAGGCTGGATTCACACCTATGCAGTTTAAGTGCTTTTTGCATTTTGCAGATTTGCACTACAGTCCATTTTACATGGTTTCCTATGGAACACAATCTGTAGTGCAAAACTGCAAAATGCAAAAAGCACCAAAAATGCATAGGTGTGAATCCAGCCTTACTGTGGGGGGGGGGGGTGTACTGCCTGTACTGCCTGGGAGTAGAGAAAGATCGCTGTTGCTGATCACTAGGAACAGCAGATCTCTCTCTACTTCCCTGACAGAACATGGATCTGTCTTTTTACATTGGCAGATTCCCCGTTTTGGCTCTCTGAGGAGCAATCACGAGTTGTCGGACTCGCAAATCAGCCCCTATAGCTCTTAAAGCGGCCGACGTACACCTACGGTGATTCGCGCAGTAGTACCAACCTAACGCAGTATAAAGACAGTTGTAAACCTAGAGGTTGTATCTTTAGATTTGCTGAGGCCTATGGGTTAAAGCTCACTATGTTTTCTCTCCCCATCTGCTGCAGGCATCAAACACACACTGTGGATTTCCCTACTGGCCCTTATGTCACTACAGGATAAAGGAACCCCAGTGTGCAGTGGAGGGGAACAGGTATTCAATGTACCTATAAGTGTTGGATAGCTGTAGTGGCCAGCGATGCAGTAGGATTTTAACACAAGAGCCACCATAAAGGTTGTCTTCTTTTACAGGCTGGCTTTAGATGACGTTGGAAATCCTAATGGGAGGGTTACTTAAGGCCAACAAGAAGCCCACTGGTCCACCAGAGGTTATGCAACTTTTGGAAACGCATGGTAGAAAGGTATTAACCAACTTTCACATGGTGTCATTCCAGCTAGATTGATCTACTTAACACTAATCATGATACTCACTTTAATATTCTCCTTATTTACTAAATATTTAAAGCTGAACTCTAGGTATTTTCTTTTTTTTTTTATCAAAACGTGCTTTGAAACATTTTGCCCTCCATTTATTATTAACATTTTTATTGATGTGGGATAGTATAGCTTTTGCTATACTTTTAGTTTTGTCATTCACAGAAGCTTTCTTATCCATTCCTCCTCTGCCCTTGTCCATTTACAAAACACCCTGTTATTTTGTGATAGGTTCTATCTACAAGCACTGAACTATCTGGCATCAATATAATCACTGAGTTGGCATACACCTCATGAGTTGCCTGGTTATTACACAGCATATTAACCTGCCTAGCGGTATTCCCGAGTCTGGCTCGGGGTGGAATTTCAGCACCAATAGCGGTAACCCCGAGCCAGACTCGGGATTGCATCGCAGGATACAGGCAGGGAGTTACTTACCTTGTCCCTGGATCCTGCGATGTCTCCCCGCTGTGTGATCGAGCTGTCTCCTCGCTCGATTCACACAGTGCCGAGTGCCGCCAAGCTCCGTTCCCTGCGACGTTACGACGCACAGGGCGGAGATCGGCGCCAAATTCAAAAAAGTTAAAACACAATACACATACAGTATACTGTATTCTTACAGATTACAGTACTGTATAACATAAATACACACTCCCTTTGTCCCTAGTGGTCTGTCAAGTGCCCTGCATGCACTTGTATATAATAAAAAAAAAAAATTCTGCCTGGAAACTGGAGATTGTCCATAGCAACCAAAAAGTGTCCCTTCATGTCAAAAGTGCTTTTAGACCAGCTAGAAAACAGCGATAATAAATTAGAATCACTTGCAGAATTGAGAGATAGTGATTTGTGGGGAAATTCGTCATCAAACACTAAATCTAACAGCGACAATTGTGCAACTGAGCAAATTTCAGTGTTTTTGATTTGATTACATTATTGAATATTTTGGATTATTATTATATTATTATTTGTTATAATTATTAAAAGTTATTTATTATATTATAATTTATGATTTTGTGTTTCAAACTTTATCATACCCGGGATGTCTACTAGACTCTTGTTTGGACAAAATTAAGTGAGTTATTCCTAGGAATTACAGGCCTACAATATAAAACGCCAAATTCCTATGCAAAATAATGGTACCGCATTCAGCACCTAAAATCTGAAAGAATCATACCGCCAGGGAGGTAATAAAAACATTTCACCTGTGGTTCAACTTTAAGTATTTTCTGATATTTTAAAATATTTTATATTTTAGACTGCAGAACTTATGACAGCATTTGGAAGTAAATGCAAGCCAAATTACTTGTATTCTGTTTAGAGCAGAGGAGGATATTAGTTATTTTAAATGTGCTGTTGCTGGGGAGCGTTCTCTTCAATTCCTGTACCCCCTTCAGCAACAAAAAACTATTTAATTTAGACAAGAAATTATAAGACTCATGTTTTTTCAATTTATTTCGCACTGGCCGCATTCACATTTCAGAAACTACTTTGGTAGCCAATTGCCACGATAGGCTTAAAAGTGTAAACTTAGGTGCAACTGTGCATGGCAGCCAATCCGTTTCTAACTTCAGCTTGTTCAATTAAGCTTTGACAAAAAAACTGGAAGCTAATTGGTTTCTTTGCACAGCTCAGGGCTGGACTGGGACAAAAATTTGTCCCTGGACTTCATCCAGACGGGCCCACTTTTACAGTATATAAACTATACACAATTGTACAAAAAAATAAGTAAAAACATTCCACTCTAAGTATTATATATTTTTTTACAATTTTGTTGTGCTTCTTGGGAAGGGGGTATGTGGCAGTGGATGGTGTCAGTAGGGCAGTGGATGGTGTCAGAAGCTTTTTATTTTTACGCATTGATTTTTTTACAATTTAATTTGTTTAAAAAAAAAATCACAATGCTTTTTGGGGGGAGAGGGTTGGGGCAGTGTTGGTAGGGCAGGGGGGTGTAGTAATAGTAGTTTTTCAAAACAGAACCCTGACATCTCCCCTTTGAGACAAAAAAAGGGACTAAGGACAGAGACTCTCCAGTCCCTTTCTCAGCATTGAAGATGAATGGATAGGAGACAGCGGCTCCAGTTCATTCATAAACTGAAGTAGAGTAAACACAGTTTACGCTGCTCAGTTTTCACAGGACACAGGAGTAATCAGTAGCAATTTAGAAAAAGAAGGGGCCGGTAAATTACATATTTACCAGTCTCTTCCTCCGCTCTCCATCCTGACAGTTCCCCCCCCCCCCACAGGCAGTGGGAGAGGACAGGAAGGAAGCTGGCTGTGGGAGATGGGGAGGTGGAAGAGGAGGACACAGAGGGCGGCTGGAGAAGTAGGACAGGTGCCAGAGGAGGACACAGGAAACAGCTGGGAATGATCGGCGTGGCAGGAAGGACAGCTATGAACACATATCTCCCGGTGTAGCTTTTTAGCCGACACCTGCAGGTGAAGAAGCGGCTGTCGGCTAAAAAGCTATACAGGGAGGTCAGTGTTCACAGCTGTCCTACCTGCCGCACCGATCATTCAGGATCAGCCCTGCAGCCAGGATATCACAAGTGCCTCGCATGTGTCCGGGAGCCGCAGCCTAAATGTGGGAAACTTGGGATGTCTGGAAACCAGCCCACTGAGCGATCAGCCCATTGAGAAATTCCCTGTAGTCATGATGGCCAGTACAGGCCTGGCAGAGCTGCATAAGATTTTGCACTCTCCAGATTTAGCAAATCAACCCCTGAATTTGTTAGGGTTTTGCAAGTTGTCCTCAGGATAGTATGTTATGGGAAATGTATCCAGTGGTGACATAGACAGCAGAAAAAATGGACGTTCTAATCCCACTTAGGCTAAAGCTCTTTATGCACTATATTCACACTGGGCCAGATCCTCAAAAGAGATACGGCGGAGTAACTGCTGTTACTCCGTCGTATCCCTGGTCCTAACTATGGAACTGATCCACAGACTCAGTTTCCCATAGTTAGGACGAAGATCCGACATGTGTAATTGAATTACACTGTCGGATCTTAAGGATGCAATTCTAGGCCAGCCGCTAGGTGGCGAGGCCATTGAGGCCGGCGTAGAATATGCAAATGACCAGTTACGGCGATCCACGAACGCTCCGACGGGCCCAACGCTCTAAATCTACGTTGTTTACGTCGAGTTCCGCCGCGTAAAACTAGGGCTAAGCCCTAGTTGTCCTAAGCCATGTTAAGTATGGCCGTCGTTCCCGCGTCGAATTTTAAATTCTACGTCGTTTGCGTAAGACGTCCGTGAATGGCGCTGGACGCCATTTACGTTAACGTCTAAGCAAATAACGTCGGAGCGACGTCAGTTAGCGCAATGCACGTCGGGTAATTTACCCGACGGAGCATGCGCAGTACGTCCGGCGCGGGAGCGCGCCTAATTTAAATGGGACTCGCCCATTTGAATAGGAACGCCTTTCGCCAGACGGATTTAAGTTACAGCGCCGCAAAATTCCAGGTAAGTGCTTTGTGGATCGGCACCTAACTTGGGAATTTTGCGGCGGAGTAACTTAAATCCGAAAAGTTACGTTGCGCCGCGGCTTTGTGGATAACCCCCACTGACTTTATCATAGACTGACCAGTGAATATAGATTATTATTTTTTTGTGTGCGATAAGTTATTAGGGAAGGTTATACATGAAAACAAGACCCTTTGTCTGCCTACGTTTGAAAGATAGTTTCCGATTGCTTTTACTGGGGTTATTTTAGTGCAAAATCTAGTGCAACTCGGTATACAAACCAATCAGCTTCTAATTTCAGCTTGTTCAATTAAGCTTTGACAATAAAACCTGGAAGTTGATTGGCTGTGCCATATTTTGCAGTTTTTAGTAAATCAACCCCACTGTTGAATTATTAGTATGTCATTAACTAAGTTCAAATTCATGGCATACCAACATAAAACCTGAAATACATTAATGTAAGTCTAATTTTAGGCCACTTTTTAAAATTTGATCACAGAAATCATCTACAATGTGACTAGAAATTCAATATCTATATTGCATTTAGCTAGCAGTACCTGCAGCTATGAAAACACCACTTTAAAATCAGATCATTTTCATGATGGTTTATTTTATTTTGTTGCATTGTTACTTGTTTCTGTAGCTTATAATTTTCTGGAGGCTAAACTATTGGGTAAACACAACACAATGGCAAGTACAGAAAACATTCAAATCAAATTCACAACCCAACTGTTAAATCCCAAACACAAATATTAAAAGGATTAGCCTAAGGAAAATAACGCTGGTTTTATTACAGTTTATAAAACCTGAGATGGATGTTATTTTTTGTTATCGGAAACTGCTTGAACAGATTACAGAATCATTCCTTTCAAAATTCTATGTAAATCCAAATGCTGGAATTCAAATAAAAAGAAGTACCGTGTATCCTATAAAACAGATCATAGGATTAAATTGGTGCAAAGGAACCAATTTTAGAAAAATATACTTCTCAATAAATATGCAACCAATAAAATGTCTTAGTAAAATGAATTGCATTAAATCTTTGTTGGACAGAACTACAACAGTTACCGCAGTGAAATAGCTCTCTTCTTCATAAACCAGTAACATAGGAGCGGTGTAGTCACTGCCTAGAGGGATTGCCAATATTAATTCTTATGGGTAAATGGTTCACACGTGAAGCAAATCTTTTAAATGGCTTTTGGGGTTGAAGTTATTTTTCTTTTCCCGCTGTTTGTAGTATGGAAAAAGCCAAACTGTGAACCCTTCCTAACACCATGGCTTTTATACATAATTATTCTGTGTGCTGCTTGGATAGTAATAGATTTTGCTTAATTAGCTTTTTCAAAAATATGAAGATGGTTTTGCCCATTCAGGAGAGAACATTGTGTCTGTTTACAAAACATCCATGTATTTTAAATATAATAAAAATGTATCATTAAAAAGAAACATGCACGCCATCATTTACGACTTCTGAACGAATTCTGAAAATGCAAGTTCTGTCATGAGTGAGTCACAAACTTGGAAAGGCAGAGAAACTTGATGTAACCAATTATAAACTTTTTTTGATCGGTAAGGCCACTTTCCCACCCGTAAACTGCCTCTTCTGCAGCCCAAGTGCTTTCACACTGGAGCCGTTCACTTGCAGGACAGGAAAAAAAGTTGTGCAAGCAGCATCTTTGGGGCGGTGTGGAAGTGGTGTACACACCGCTCCTAAACTGCCTCTGCCATTGAAATCAATGGGCAGCAAAGTGCTTATGCAGCACTTTCAACCCTTTTTCGGCCACTAGTGGGGGTTAAAAGCGCCCTGCTAGCGGACGAAAATCACTGCTAGAACAACGGTAAAGTGGCGCTTTACTGTCATCGGCCCCCCCTCCCCCTGCCCCAGTGTGAAAGTGGCCTAACTTACTTCATCGTATTCAGTAAAAACAAAAAAAGCAAAGAGCAATTGCTATAAGGTTTATAGTCAAACTTATGTTGGGGGTTCAAATGAGCATGCAGATGATGACAAACATAAACTCCTAGTCCTAAGTAAGCTAAGAGTATAAGCATACACTCTTCCTAAATGTAAGTATTGTGATTCCTGTCTGCAGTGTGCATTGAACATCCAGAGAAGGCTGTCTTTGTGGCTTAAAGGGGTTGTAAACCTTTGTGTTTTTTCACCTTAATGCATCCTATGCATTAAGCTTAAAAAACACCTTGCAGTGTCGCCCCCCCGTTTTAATTTCTGTGGGCACGATCCCGCTGCTGTCAATCAAATCCAATGAAGCGGGCACTGGGGGGCGAGACCGAGTCAAACACTTGGCGGTTATGGATGCCAAGTGCATGACACGGGAGCGTGCATGAAAGATAACTTCCCTCGGGAGAGAGCTTCCCAGAGGGGGTTATCTAATGCGAAGAGGAGCCGCGAGAGCCGCCGAGGGACCCCAGAAGAGGATGTTCGGGGCCACTATGTGCAAAATGAACTGCACAGTGGAGGTAAGTATGACGTGTTTGTTATTTTATTTTTTTAAACTGTAACCTTTACAACCACTTTAATAAAACTGTTCTGTACCACGCTATAGCGAAAAGATGGCCAGCTCTCCAGTTCTCCATTGGTGAAGAAAAAAAATTACTTATTTGCTAAATTTTATAACAGAAACTAAGAAAAAACGATTTTTCAAAATTCTCTGTCTTTTTTTGTTTGTTTGTTTGTTTAGCAAAAATATTAAATCCAGTGGTGAATATCATCAAAAGAAAGCTCTATTTCTTTGAAAAAAAAATGATAAAAATTAAATTTGGGTACAGTGACCACATAATTGGTAAAAGCACTAAAAGATGAAAAGTGACCTGGGCAGGAAGGAGGTGGAAGTGCCGAATTGAAGTGGTTTAATATGTTTCATTAACGGCTTGCTGAACAGCCATCGTCATTATACGGCGACAGGTCGGTTCTCCTGCACAAACCGTCGTAAGTCCTCAGTACGGGTCGTTGGTGGACATGTCTCTTATGCAAAGACCGATGGTGTGTGGCAAGACTGGGCACAGATGATAAGAAATTGTATACTGTATATTGTGACAGCAAAAAAATAAAATTAACAATTCGGGTTTACATCCACTTTTACCTTTCCTGAGAGATCTCCAAAACATCAGCCAGGTGGGCTAGTGTAGAGGCAGCCAGGACATCTGGTGAAAGAGGCAACTGCAGCCAGGTGGGCTAACATTGCGTAAGAAGTGGTGCTGGGATCAGTGGCCACATGTACTACTTTTAAGGGACTGTGAGTTCCTGCCTGTAGCCCTTGCTTTGATTTTTATTTATTTTTTCTTAAAGACACCCTGTCACCAGAAGGTATTCTTTATTTTTATATGTTGCATAAAAGAGATTTGTCTGCAATTACTATTACCCTCTAGACACATTTTTGTAAATAACTGTCACTCTCCTGAACACAATCAGATTTCCTGAAATCAGATTTACCTTTCTTATACTTTCAGTGATAACATAGTTCTCAATACTGCATGTGCTTGGATATTGGTGCTAATTAATAATATGGAACACTGACATTGAGTTTACTATTGCAGTGAAAAATGTATCTGGACAATGACATGTTCAGCAATGACACATTATTTTATCGTATTCAAGAATTTCTTCATGCCCATACCTGTTTTAAATCCAATAGCCAGCAGCTGTGAATGAAGAGTGCTCAATTTGTCCAGAAAAATACCTGTTTTTTAGGTGGTTGGAATAATATCAGTCCTCCGTCTAAAACATTGTAGACTGTGTTTTATTATACTCAAGTCTAGTGAAGGTGAATGCTATGTTTGATTTATGAGATCTCTAATATATACTTTTACTGGACCAGTCTTATACAGTATATTTGTATGTTGTGACTTGATATTAAAAAACATTTCACATATTCACAATTCGCTATGTTTTTAAAAAGAAACAAAAAATATGCAAGCTTTAATATAAAAAACATAAGAAAAACACACATAAAATACAGTCTTATATTCATTAAGTGAATCTTCCTATCAGCATCAATAGTGCCCTTGCAAACATGATTCACACTCCAAAATACCATATGGTAAACAGCACTCTCCAGATACCCATGACCCTTTGTTACAGAACATAACAGCATGATCTTTGATCCAGCAATGAAGCTCCTCTGTGGTGTCCACTTCTACTTCACAGTTACAGAGTTATTCAGTATGACTCCAGTTTAAACCAGAAGAGCATGTAAAAAAGGGAACTAGATATATTAGATTATTGCTTTTTTATTTGGCTGAGCAAAATACTAAATAATAAAGTGAATCCTTCTAAATACAAATCTGTTATTGAACAGTTGGGTGCACTCATTTGTAATTGTGATAGTAATAGTGCATTATATATATATATATATATATATATATATATATTTACAAATCTTTTTTATTGAATTTTGCAGGTACAAGAGATTCCACCCATGCAGGGGTAGCGTAAGGGATCCACTGGCGCACCGCGCAGACACCAACAACTACATTGTTAAAACAAACAAAGAGTAACAAATCCATCAGGTCAAACCCACTCACATGCCGCCTGCATTTTCTAAAATGGTATAGCAGGAATCTGTCGAAAAATCATAGCCCTTAAAGCCTCATACACACATCTGGCTTGTCCATGGATTTTTGTCAGAATGGGCATTGGCCATGAGCTTGGTATGCATACACACAGCAGAACATTTTCAGCCAACTTTCACCAAATCACATGTTTTTTCAGCTCTTTACCGCCACCCTTTGGGCAATTTCTGCTATTGTTGAGCATGCATGTTTTTACTTTGTAAGGCAGAGTTGACCAGACTCATCCATGCTGAGACCGTGGGGGAATAGTTTTTTTCCAGGCCAGTGTGATTCTCTTTCTAACATAGAATAAGAGGCGTCCTAACAATGTACGTTCTGCCACTCTGTGAGCCAGCTCCTCAACTAGGCCCAAAACAAAAATCACAGGGATGGGGAAATGTCAGTTCCTGAGACTCTGTTGATAACACTGACCACTTCCTCACAGTATTGAGCAATGGCAGGACAGGGCCAGAAAATGTGTGTGAAGTGCCCTCTAAGGTGGGAGCATCTCCAACAATCAGGTGGTACACTTGGAGTCATTTTGTGTATTCTATAGGATGTATGATAGGCACAATGTACAATTTTTAACTGGACCAGACGGTCTCTAAAGCCTCGTGCACACGATCAGACTTCCATCGGACAAATCCGTGGATTTTTGTCTGAAGGGCGTTGTCCATGAACTTGTTCTGCATACAGTCAAAGAAAGTAGGCAGAGATCAGCATAGAATTAATCATAATCAATATGACACCAACATCCCTGACATTTTAAAAACAATTTTATTCAGGATATGGAACTTTAAGGGTGCGATATATGAAATTCACTCAAAGATAATGTAAAAAGTAGATACATTTTTATTTAGGACAAAGTTTAAAAAAAGTATTAAATACAGCTTATTCAAAGTCATAGGTGTACACCCACTACCTATTATATGACAATGAGATAATATAGAAATATACATATTGGTGTGGCGTCCAGAAATTCAACAAGTTTCACCATTTAGGCTTCTTCAGGAAAGGACGCAAAGGCACTTTTATTGCATGTAGTGAAACATAAATCGCTCAGCTTTTGGTGTACATATGGAAAGAAAACAGAAAATTATTAATATATCACACAGATGTTCAAACAAGTTAATATAATATAACTGTAACTTGTGCATGCATGATCGTGGGTCACAAAACAAGTGGCAAAAACCCAATGCAGAAGACTCCATACCTCTATGTAGAGTGTGGGAGTTGATGCACTGGGGAAAAACTTTACCAAAACATGCTGTAACCCCTCACCTCGATCCCATTCAAACAGAGCCGGATCTCCCGTAGGGAGGGATATATTGTGTAACACAAAGATAGATATTTCACAAAATGCCTGTAATATATATTCAATGTATCAAGCAATTGAGCTGGTAGATGTTATCTAGACTTTGTAAGGGCACTCAATAGTTTTCCCCTCATATCCAAACTAAACGAAGACCCAGGTACATATAACACTTTGCCTCCAAAAATTACCCATATCCTTGAAAATTGCTATAGCTCACTTTACACAGAGGATAAGTTAGACCTTCAAAGGGGTAAAGATTATTAATGGTTTGAAAAGCAATCACATATGAGCTCTGGAAAGAAACTCCTTCCTAAATACTACATAGAGCATACAACGTTGTACAGTATCTATCCTTTATAACAGCTATCTACTCCCCAAATGCCTCAAATTATACTAAATGTAAACTACGCAGACCTACTTTAGCCCATTGACAATGCCACTGATAGGAAATATCCAGCTTTTGAAACCAGATGACAGCAAATATATATACAGTTACAAATATAACTACCTAAAAATACCCAATTATTCTATTTTTTAGCTATGAATCCCAAGGTACACTGTGCAATACAAGTCATCAAAAAAACAATTAACAAGTCATAATAAGTCAATGGACCTCCAACACCTCCCCTACAGTGACAGAAAAGTAGACATGAAAAAACTTTTGTACATAGAAAAATTGAACGTGGAACTTAATTATATCCATACTAACATCTTCTTGAGGAAATGGAAACAATTCATAGCAAATACTTTAGTCCCAACAGAGATACAGCTCATGATCACTTTTAAATATTAGGAATGGTACACCAACACCAACATCATCGGTAGCCTGGGTAGACTTAATCTTAAAGCTATTATTTTCAATAACAAACTTAGTATACTTACCTGCTCTATGCAACAGGAGCTCCCAGCTCCTCCCCCCTTCTGCATGCCCCTATAGCAAGCCTCTATGGGTGCACTTATGCGGCTTAATCCTGAGCCACGCAGGATCTCTAAATCTCCCTACTCTCTCTTCACAGTTTAGTAGGCAACCAATGGCTCCTGCTGCTGCCTCCATGGCCAATGAAGAGAGAGATTTCTCAGGCACAGTGCTGGATCGAGATGGGGCTCAGGTGAGTATAAGGGGGCCTGGGGGGGAGCGCAAAGAAGGTTTTAATCTTAATGCAGAAAATGCATTAAGGTAAAAAACCTACTGCTTTTAGAATCCCTTTAAAGTAGAAGTAGAACTAAACTGTATTTGTGTACCACAAACTGAAAACACTATTTAATTATTTTTTTATATTCAAAGAAAACTCACCCATATATTCATTTGCTATATTTTGATGAAAAATCACTTTAAAAAAAATCCCCTCCTCCAGCATTTTCAGCAGCTATCCTGTGTAAGGGCATATTAATTATGTAGCATTTATTTCCTGGAATCCATTTGCCCTTAGCCCAGGCATGCAGGCGGGAGGGTGCCCCTTCTACCCTCCTAAAGACTCCTGGGATGTATGACATCATTTTGGCCTAGGTCAGAAATTAGGAAGCAATAGAAGAGATCTAAAATATCTATTTACTAAGGCTAATAGCAAAAGGGAATTTTTTTTTTAATGTTGATTGAGATAGTTTAACCACTTAAGACCCGGACCATTATGCAGGTTAAAGCGGGGGTTCTGCGGTCCGGACGTTTTTTTTTTTTTTTTTTCTGTTAATTTAACTCTTGTAATGTTACTAAACTTGTACTCGCATGTTTCATGTTGCTACTGCCCCGCATTCTCACTCAGCATGAAATCTGTCTTTATAAAAATATCTTCAGGATTTTTCCATTTTGCTTGTGGGCAGCGTGAAGCCCACAAGCAAATTCTTCCGGGAAGCCGCGAATCCCTAGTCATGTAACGAGTAAAATGTCGCAATATCTCATCATTCTGTGTTAGGAATCGTCTCCTGGGAAGCGTCACACTGTGCTCCCAGGAGACATTGCAATCCTGTCCCAGCAAACACTGGGCCGCTGACAAACAGAGAGATAAAAATGATAGATAGCACAATGTAGAAGTAAATAGGGAGCTGGTCAGAAAAAGGTGTACCTCCACTTTAAGGGCCTTGCCCCTTTTTGCAATTCGGCACTGCGTCGCTTTAACTGACAATTGCGCGGTCGTGCGACGTGGCTCCCGAACAAAATTGGCGTCCTTTTTTTTCCACAAATAGAGCTTTCTTTTGGTGGTATTTGATCACCTCTGCGGTTTTTATTTTTTGCGCTATAAACAAAAATAGAGCGACAATTTTGAAAAAAATTCTATATTTTTTACTTTTTTCTATAATAAATATCCCCCAAAAATATATAAAAAAATCTGCAGTTTAGGCTGATACGTATTTTTCTAACTATTTTTGGTAAAAAAAAATCACAATAAGCGTTTATCAATTTGTTTGCGCAAAATGTATAGCGTTTACAAAATAGGGGATAGTTTTATTGCATTTTTATTAATATTTTTTTTTTACTACTAATGGCGGAGATCAGCAATTTTTTTCGTGACTGTGACATTATGATGGACACATTGGACAATTTTGACACATTTTTGGGACCATTGTCATTTTCACTGCAAAAAGTGCTATAAAAATGCACTGTTTACTGTGAAAATGACAATTGAAGTTTAGGAGTTAACCACTAGGGGGCACTGTAGGGGTTATGTGTGACCTCATATGTGTTTCTAACTGTAGGGGGGTGGGGCTGGACGTGTGACATCGGTGATCGTCTTTCCCTATATCAGGGAACAGACGATCACTATGAAGAACGGGGAAGGTGTGTTTACACACACCTCTCCCCGTTCTTCAGCTCCGGTGACCGATCGCGGGACCCTCATTCAAAGTCCCCAACCATTTCTAGATTGCGGGACACCGGTGGCGATCGGGTCCACGGGTCCCGCGGGCCTGATCACGGAGCTTCGGACCGTGCCCAGCCGTGCCATTCTGCCGACGTATATCGGCGTGAAGTGGTCCTTAAGTGGTTGTAAAGGTACAATTTTTTTTCCTAAATAGCTTCCTTTAACTTAGTGCAGTCCTCCTTCACTTACCTCATCCTTTGATTTTGCTTTTAAATGTCCTTATTTCTTCTGAGAAATCCTCACTTCCTGTTCTTCTGTCTGTAACTCCACACAGTAATGCGAGGCTTTCTCCCTGGTGTGGAGTGTCATGCTCACCCCCTCCCTTGGACTACAGGAGAGTCAGGACACCCACTAACACACAGCTCCTTTTTCTATCTGCAATGTAGAGAGCGTTCTGACTCTCCTGTAGTCCAAGGGAGGGGGCAAGCACGACACTCCACACCAGGAAGAAAGCCTTGCATTACTGTGTGGAGTTACAGACAGAAGAACAGGAAGTGAGAATTTCTCCGAAGAAATAAGGACATTTAAAAGCAAAATGGAAGGATGAGGTAAGCGAAGGAGGACTGCACTAAGGTAAAGGAAGCTATTTAGGGAAAAAAAAATGTACCTTCACAACCTCTTTAATTCCACTTTAATATCAACTGTTTATGCAACTTGCCATTTATAAAGCATTATCAACCTCAGAAAGATTACTAATTATTACTTTGGAATACAATACAATTTGAATTTGAATAAAATTCTCTTTTACCCGTTACCTTTTTTTGGTATAAAGAACAAGGAAACCCCTCCAGAGATGCGGGACTATTATGGACAATACGGACAAAGGACCAAGAAGCCACAATTAAAAAAGATATACCTTTTATTGAAAAGATGATAAAATCATTAATAGCAAAAAGAAGGAATAGAGCTTAGATGTATGTAAACTATGGCAAATATATGATCCAAAAAGACTTAAATATTATACAAGAGAAGAGTGAGGCACCCGACTCGTTTTGAGAATTCAGAATTTTACATTCTTCAGGGATGCTCACATATTATATACATAGATATTCAGATCATGAAAGCCAGCAACACACGGATCTAAGCCCAAAGGGAGTATAAAACCATGAAGTAATTTGCCGCCTGTGTGCACCCCAAGGATGGAGTTGAATTAGCAATACATCCCCCGACAACCAGAAGAGCAATGCCACTGGGGTTAAACAGAGTGAGCCCAACCAACCAGTGGAAGGTCTCAGAGATCAGGATCCATTGGAGAGCAGCATGCAGCTTCAGCTGTCAGGGTGGCACTTTATTGGTGTATATGTATATATGTATATATATGTATACTGTATATAAATGTATATACACTTCTGAATGTTTTTGTGTGTGTGTGTGTATATATATATATATATATATATATATATATATATATACACACACACAAAACCAAAAAATCATAGAATTGTCTAGCTCCAGTAATGAAAAACAAAATATCAGCTTTTCACAAGTACCATATGTATATATTTATATATAGTCACATACAGTATGTTTTTGACAAATTAATTTTTACTCCTTTTGGTTTTACTGCAGATTGCACATCTTTTTATCTAATATAATTACATATAAAAAGCATTCTTAAAATATAATTTTTGCTGATAAGGAAAAAGGTGCTGATAATTCTTTTACTTGCAGATAGGTAAAAAAATACATTTTGACTGCTGTTAGACCCATAAATCAAACAACTGCCAGTTTTTATTAATCCAATCATTCCTTAATTTAACAGTTTTTTTAATTGATCCTCAGTCATTCCTAAGCTCCCAGTATTTGTTTCCATGATTTGACAGATTAGCACATGATATTATAACTGGAAGAAAAAGCAATTCAGTTTGTGTAACGTACCATCACTTAGCTCAGGGGGATTAATTTGTTTTCCAAAACTTTGAAACCAGGGAACACCAGGAGATCTTTATGTTCCTTTGATGAATTTGTTTAATTAATCAACATTTGTGGAAGAAAGATTGATTTGTCAAAACGCAAAAGATAAAAAACACAGCTACTACCGCATTACATACTGTATGTCTTTTCTTGTATCTGATGTTAAATTACTGCCACATGCTAAGTCTGTTTTTTAAAACTGTTTACATATATTATCAATGCTAATTTACTATATGCATGTATGAAGTTTCCATAATACTGTACATACTAGTGTATCTAAATTGATGCTCTTGTAAATTATGTACACTGTAGCAATTTTAGACTGTGGACTGGGTTATCAGTATCATGTAAATAAGGAAATGTAAAACCGATATTTTTCTTTACTATCAGAAAAAAAGTTATTAATTGAGTTTCAATGTACAGTAAGGTGACCAGATTATCGAAATTAAATCTGGACACACTCTATTAACTACAGTGCCTTGAAAAGGTATTCATACCCCTTGAAATTTTCCAAATTGTGCCAAAAACGTAAATGTATTTTATTGTGATTTTATGTGATAGACCAACACAAAGTGGCACATGTAAAACAAATATATATGAATCCGCGCAGTGGAAGTAAAAGATGAAAAAAGTGCCAATATACAATATATGTGGGGTTTTGACACCCCCCCCCCCCCCACAGGTAGCTGCCTCTACGTGATTTATTCCACCTGGATGGAATAATAGATTAGATAGGGTATGCAATGTAGGGGTGGCACTACCTTTAGAATTCCTAAGTAGTAAAATGGTATAAAATGTGTTTGGTGCGTTTAAAAAATGGTGCCTTTTATGTCTAAAAACAGTGTGCCATCCTGCAACTTGTGCAATGAATAAATGATCAAAGTATGTGCATAGAATATGAATTAAATAATTATATATAAATAAAAATAAAATAGATATAAATATGAAATTAGTACAAAGTGCTCAAGTGTTGATATATGTGCTGAATGTCCATAATCAGTAGGTGAATTGCTGTGCTCTCTGTGTCACAATTCAAAGCTGCTTATGCTGGGTGAACTTCTGTTCCAATGTTTCACTCAGTGACCACCTCAAACAGTGCCGGTTCCAGGAGGTTGAACAGCTTCTCAGTCTCCATCTTGAACATACAGCCACCAGCATGAGATTTTCTCTATATCAGACAACACAGGGGTTATCATTGGAAGCACCTCCAGGAATACAGTAGGATGATAACTGCCAGAGTGCTGCACAGTGGCACACACTGTGAACGCTTTAAACCCCAGGAGGGGGTGAAGTATCCGGTGAGTGCGGGCCACATAAGAGCACTGTTTCAGGTGGTTACTGAATGGAACATTGGAACAGAAGTTCACTTGGCATAAGCACCTTTGAATTGACACAGAGAGCACAGCAATTCACCTACTGATTATGGACATTCAGAACATGTATCAACACTTGAGCACTTTGTACAAAAATGTTATTTATATCTATTTTATTTTTATTTATATTTATTTAATTCATATTCTATGCAAATCATTTTCATCATTTATTCATTGCACAAGTTGAAGGATGGCACACTGTTTTTAGACATAAAAGGCACCATTTTTTGAATGCACCAAACACATTTTATACCATTTTACTACTTAGGCATTCTAAAGGTAGTGCCACCCCTACATTTCATACCTTACAAAGTGGCACATAATTGTGAAGTGGAAGGAAAATGATAATTGTTTTTCATTTTTTTTTTTACAAATGAATATGTGAAATATGTGGCGTGCATTTGTGTTCAGTCCCCCTAAGTCAATACTGCAATTACAGCTGCAAGTCTTTTTGGGTATGTCTCTACCAGCTTTGCACATCTAGAGAGTGACATTTTTGCCCATTCTTCTTTGTAAAATAGCTCAAGCTCTGTCAAATTGGATGGTGTGAATACCAATTTTCATGTCTTGCCAGTGGCATTATTTGGGGGGGGGCGGCAAAAAAAACCCACCTCACTGTCTGCTGGCCCGGCACTAACCTCATCTAGGTGGCTTTTTTTGGGTGGGTGGCAAACAACCACCCCCATCTCCCTGGCGGCACCTCAGCTCCCCCCACCTCGCAGTCTGCCAGTCTGGCACTTACCCCATCTAGGTGGTGTTTTTTGGGGGGGTGGCAAACAACAAACAACCACCTCCCATCCCCCCGGCAGCACCTCAACCCCCCGCCTCTCTGTCTGCCGGTCAGGCACTTACCCCATCTAGGTGGAACGCATCTGTGCAGCGGGCATTTGGGAAGCAGGCATCAGTGCTGCGGGCATTCGGGCAGCAGGTGTAATGGATTTTCCCTGGCTCAATTCCAGGACATGTATTCTATTCTGCCGCTGAGCCAAATCTATGATGACGTGAGCATGCAAATACGAGGAAAAATAGTCACGCTGCTGTCTCCATCATCTCCAACCGAAAAGGGAGGAACTTTATTGAAATCACAGCTTTTATAGACAAAGTGACATAAGCAAGCATCATCATATATGGGTGCATCTGATTGGTTCATCCACATATGGTGTTCTCTTGTGACGTCTGTTTCTTGCCACGAAGCGAACATCCAGGACTTTCAGTCGCCATATCCTTTTGGTCGATGGGAGGGGGAAGGAGTAGTGAAGGACATTCTTACTCTGGGAGGATTTTAACTCTATAATGACTTTTATTCAAGGAAAATAATACTGTCTTGTCACAGAATACTGAAATACGCATATATATATACTGGCCCAGATTCAAGAAGCACTTGCGCCCGCGCAACCATAGTTGCGCGGCGCAAGTGCTTACTTGCTCCGGTGTAACGAGTGCTCCTGATTCAGGAACCTCGTTACACCGAATGCAGCCTAGGATGTGATAAACATAAGCCTCCTTATGCCTTCACATCCCAGGCTGCATTCTTGCGTTGGCCGCTAGGGGGCGCGGCCTTTGTGATCGGCGTGTAGTATGCAAATTGCATACTACCACCGATTCACAAAAGTTGCGCGGGCCTTGCCTACGCAAGGTACGGAGTTTCCGTACGGCGCCTTTAGCATAAGGTTGCTCCTGCTAATAGCAGGCGCAGCCAATGCTAAAGTATAGCTGCACCTCCCGCTCGCGAAGTTCAAATTTAACGTTGTTTACGTAAGTGAACCGTGAATGGCGCTGGACGCCATTCACGTTCACTTACAAGCAAATGACGTCCTTGCGACGTCATTTGCCGCAATGCACGTCGGGAAAGTTTCCCGACGGAGCATGCGCTGTTCGCTCGGCGCGGGAGCGCGCCTAATTTAAATGATTCCCGCCCCCGGCGGGATCATTTACATTAGGCAGCCTTGCGCCCGGCTGCTTAGCATATTGCCCGCGCAATTTACGGAGCAACTGCTCCGTGAATCGCGGGCAAAGCGCAATATTTGCGTGGGCGCAGAGAAAAAAATTTGCTCTTTGCCCACGCAAATATTGCGCGATTCTACTTGAATCTGGGCCACTGTATATATATCAAGAAATAAAAGAAATAAAACAATAAAAGAAAGGAAAGCAATATTTGAGTGGTTAGGAGAAAGAGAACATAGACACAAAATAATAATTTTATCAACTCCATCACAGTCCCCCCTTAAATGACTATTTTATCAGTACTGTCCCTATGCTGTTTGGCCCTATACCTGCCCCCCCCCCCCCCCTGAAATCAGGATCTTTTTTGCATTTTGCCTAGAGTTAAGACAGGACTTGTCCGGTGTCTTCACAAAACGAAATAGTCAGGAGAACAGTCAGGTACTATTCTTTCCCTAATCATTTGAGAATGTTGTATGTATTTTTAACAGGTAAGGACTGCAGTGGAGGATACGGTCCCTCTTCTTCCTCCTTCATTGGATCTCTAATATCACCCAAATTCAAAAAAGTAGGGGTTACCTCTTCAGCTGCATTTTCTAACAGCTTCTTTATGCAGGGCAGAATACAGGAAACCACTATCGAAACTAATACAAGCAGCAACAAAATTGCTATACCTATCTGAGTACAAATGCGTTGCCACCCACTCATCCACCCAAAATACTGGTCCCAGGGATCTGTCAGCCCTGAATTTATTTTTGACTCTTGAGAGATCCTCTAATTTCTTAATGGCCAAGGTTACCTTACCATTCGGACCTGTATTGTCCGGAATGTACGTACAACATGTACTTTTCCCACGTAACATTTTATATACACCCCCCTTCTCAGCTAAAATCATGTCTAGGGCTATATGATTTTGGAAAGTCATTTGTGAAGTGGCCTCTAGTTGTTCAGCTAAACCCTGGAGTGCATTCCTGGTATAGATAACAAACCTCTGTTGGTTATAGTATATATAATAAATTCAATCTACATTCTTATTTATACTGATTATGGGAATCAGGGACTCAAAACCTGCAGCTACTTGGTCTTTTGCTTTAAACTCATCCGGGACATCCCTTCGGACCCCTATGGCATCTATATATACATGGGGGTCAGAACTACCAGCTGGGGCACCTCTACGTTTCCTGTTGGAGTGCTTTCCCTTTGCTACTAGGTCACCTCCCGAAAAGATGTGCAGGGCCAATATGACTTTAGCAAGTGCACATTCCCCTGTCCATCGGTTGGTTAACTTAGTCTTAATCTTCATGTCCCCACAGATCCAATACACGTCTCCCAAAGATTGAGTTTGATTTTGGACCAGATCTGCGGATACACTGCTGTAGGAAGCACAGTATCCCCTAGAAAAGTTCCCCAAGAACTTCCCTGCTTTCCCATAACATGTGTAATTACCGGCATATATAGTGGTACCCTCCCCGGGTCTTGATGTCTTAGTTATTATTGGATATTCTTTTTTCCATGTTTCACACTGGGAGTAGTCAGTGGAAGTATTGGTAAACAGGCTCAGAAAACACTCCTCTTGAGTGGGAGGAATGTTTAATAGCACTGTTCCCAAATGGGGTTTAGCTCCACTACACACATAACAGTTGGACCTGTTATGTTTCCCTGCATTATACCTCATCCATTCCAGCCACAGGTTGACATCCGAGAATCCAGTCTCTGCTGCCATTGTGTCTTCAAATGTGGGATCAGCTATGGCCACCATATCTTCTAGGGTGCGCATATTTACATGTGGTTCAAGGGGATCACTTGCTGTTGAAGGGCCTGCCATTCAGATGAATTATACATGTCTTTAAGTTGGAATTGTCCACTTGGTCCCCTCTCCTCCCCACCATACCATACCCCTATAACATATGTGCCTGCATCCGCAGGACTGGGATTCCCT
Organism: Rana temporaria; assembly: GCF_905171775.1. Classification (NCBI taxonomy): domain Eukaryota; kingdom Metazoa; phylum Chordata; class Amphibia; order Anura; family Ranidae; genus Rana; species Rana temporaria. Next base: position 219,342,980 of record NC_053489.1, read on the forward strand.
ATTGTTAAGGTGAGTTTTGTGCTATGTCCCGTCCTCTCATCACTTGACCATATGCCTGTTTTTAATAAGGTCAGTCTGCTGAGTAATGACTCTCCATATTTGTCTTTCTTGTTCAGGGCACTCTGTGGCCTATGGGCCAGATTCACAAAGGGGATACGACGGCGTATCTCCTGATACGCCGTCGTATCTCTGTTTCTATCTATGCGACTGATTCATAGAATCAGTTACGCATAGATATCCATAAGATCCGACAGGTGTAATTGTTTTACACTGTCGGATCTTAGGATGCAGTACCGCGGCCGCCGCTGGGGGGAGTTTGCGTCGTAAACCAGCGTCGGGTATGCAAATTAGGAGTTACGGCGATCCACGACGGATTTTCGCGTTCGCTACGTCGCCGCTAGTCTAGTTTCCCGTCGCAAATTTAGTCGTCGTTTTGGGTGCCCTAACTTTAGTCAGCAATCGTATTGCTGTCTAAAGTATGGCCGTCGTTCCCGTGTCGAAATTTAAAATTCAACGTCGTTTGCGTAACACGTTCGGGAATACGGAAGTACGCTACGTGCGTCGCCGTTCGAAAAAATTACGTCACGCCGCGCAAAGCACGACGGGAATTGCGAAACGGAGCATGCGCAGTTGGTCCGGCGCGGGAGCGCGCCTAATTTAAATGGCACACGCCCATTTGAATTGGCCCGCCTTGCGCCGGAGGCCGCCGGCGTAGTTTTCATCGCAAGTGCTTTGTGAATTAGGCACTTGCGATGAAAACTTACGATACGTTACGCCGCCGCGATTCTACATAAATCTGGCCCTATATCCCCAGTCATCACCTGTATTCCAGCCCACAGATTCCCAGTTGTCACAATCATCGCCTGTGTCACATATATATATATATATGGTTCCGGGGACAACTAGCGGCCGCCGGTACACGTTACACTGCCATTCGAATGGAGGGAAGGAGACTATAATACAGAAATCAAAAAAAAGTAGATACATGTGTGTCTGATGAATTATACCAGAATTGTGTTACACGATCTGCTTGTTTGGAAGCCATCTCCTGTGTTTACAGTTGTTATTATAAAAAAAGGATATATAATTTCATTCTGATGCGGGTGGTGAGCGGTCCTCAGGAATTGGAGCCTTTTTGCAATAGGAAGCGTGTATCCAAGTGTTCTTTCCGGCCAACTTAACTGAAGTGGCTGTTGTCAGTAACACTTGGAACGGACCATCATATCTTGGCTCCAGAGATTGTTTTCGGAGGAACTTCTTAACCATCACCCAGTTACCAGGAAGTATGCTGTGAGTAGCGGTATCTAGATCAGGATCTGGAATGGAAGAAAATACTTGTGCATGGATATTAGTTAATTCTTTTGCAAGAGCGGTCACATAATCTATCAAAGTATCAGACTGTAATTGCAACTGTTGTGGGTAGTAACAACCTAATCTGGGGGCTGTTCCAAACAAGATTTCAAAAGGGGATAAAGAATGCTTCCCCCTTGGGGAGTACCGTACACTGAATAAGGCTATTGGCAAGCTTTCTGGCCAGGAAGTGTCTGGTTCATTCTTTCCACTTTCCCACTACTCTGAGGGTGGTAAGGTGTGTGAAACGCTAATGTGGTACCTAGGGCCTCCCATATTTATTTTGTAACTGTAGCAGTGAACGCAGGGCCTATATCACTCTCTATCACCTCGGGTACCCCATATCTGCAAACCACCTCCAAAAGCAATTTCTTAGCCGTGGTTTTAGCTGTCTGATTTGCAACTAGATAAGCCTCGGGCCATCCTGAGAACATGTCTACCACCACCAGGGCATACTCAAATCTACCACTCTTTTGCATTTGTATGTGGTCAATCTGTATCCTCTGGAAGGAGTAAAGCGGTCTGGCTGAATGTTTCGGGGGTGGTTTCTCTAGCCTTCCGGGATTGTATGCTAGGCAAGTGTGGCAGGACTTGCAGTACTGATTAGTTAAAGTAGTGATTCCTGGAGCTACATAGTGTTTGTTTATGAGTGAGTTCATCAAAGTCTTTGAGAGATGGGTTGGCCCATGGGCCCATTGTACCACAGCTGGGTACAAAGCTCTGGGGAGACATGGGCGGGTTCCTACAGTCCAAAGCTCATCCACCCGTACTGCTCCCATCTTGCTCCATGTTGTTTTCTCTTGGTCTGTAGCGTCTGTTGGAGTTTTTTAAGTAGGGCTTTGTTTACCGCTTCTGGCTGCAGATGATATATCCCCACGAAGTCTGTGGTTTCAGCCCCTAAGGGGGTCATGACTGCTTGTTTTGCTGTTTCATCGGCCAGGTGGTTTCCTCTGGCTTCTGGTGTGGTTATCTTCCCATGGGCTTTAATTTTGAGTATTGCTACTTGTTCTGGGAGTTTGAGTGCTGTCAGGGCCTGGGCAGCAAAAACAGCTCGGAGACATGTTGGGCCTCCTCTGGCAACTGGGTCCAGGCGGGCTGAATAGTAACTGATTGGTCCATGACTTTGTGTCAACATCCCGAGGCGTGGCCCTGGGTCTCAGAAATAAACAGGTCGAAAGGACTTTCCATAATCAGGGAGAACGAGTGCAGGAGCAGAGCTGATTGCCTTTTTCAAAAGGTGAAAGTTAATGAGCGCTTCTTCTGACAGCGCAAAGGGGTCACATTGCAAGTTGTCATACAGTGGCTGCATGAGAAGGGAAGCCACAGGTATCCAGGCTCTGCAGTAAGAGATCAGCCCCAAAAATGCATGTAGGGCCTTGGCGTTACCGGGGGGCGGAATGGCCTGGATGGCTTCAGCTCATTGTTGCGTAATGTGCTTTGCGCCATGGGATATGCAATGACCCAGGAAGACTACACGGGAAGCGCACCACTGTAATTTCTCTTTAGATGCCTTGCCTCCTTGTTGAGCTAGATACACCAGGAGGCTCACAGATGACCGTTCCGCCGTTTCCTGAGAGGGGGCACACACGAGCAGGTCATCCACATACTGCAAAACCACAACCAGGTCCGGGTTGGGGTTATACCGGTTGGTGAGGATTAGGGACATGGCCTTGGTAAACTGGTTGGGTGAGTTCTGTGCCCCCTGGGGCATAACTGCCCAAGTGAAATAAAGTGAATAAGTAATGCTGCACTGTAAAAATAAAATAGAGTGGATAAAACCTAAGGTAGGGAGGAAGTGCTATATCAAGTGTAAGATGAACATGAAAAACATAAAAACATCAGTGAATGAGAATAAATATTTCTGCTAATAAATAACAATATAAATGACATCAAATCCAAGAATGTAATAAATACAAAGTGCTGGGTGCAACTATAATAGAGCATGCGCTGCTAACATAAATCCTCAAAATGGCATAACTATAAACAAGTGATGCATGTGAAACATATGTGAGTGGAAACATAGGTGTTCATGCATAAACAGCAAAACAAGAACTGATAAACACAAAGTGCTGGTGCTTGTGCCAAATCATCAACATGGAAGGTGCTGAAGAAGTGGAAAGGGTTCTGTTTCCTTTAAAATTGATGAGGGTGTCCCCTTACCTTACTGCTGTAAGGTAACAGCATGTGTAAAATCTGTCTAAGCAGATACAGCAAAGGAGCTCCAGCCGTTTCCCAATGTGATGTGTCCCAATAAGGTAATGCCCAGTGGCGGCTGGTGCTCAAAATGCTCGTGTTAGTTTCTCTCTATAGCCAAAATGAACTTTTTGTATTCACAATATACTTATGACATGAACAAACATTAAACTACACACACAGTTAGAATATGACACGCTATTTCAGCCCCTCTGTCTGTAGGGCATTATTTTTAACCCCGAACCTTCTCGGTTTGTATTATATTTATATATATATATATATATATATATATATATATATATATATATATGTGTGGACTTTGTCCTCTCCGCATACACACACATATACATGTAATCTGGTAAGGAATTACTGTGCTACTTCATTACCAAACACCTCTCTCTTCAGACAAGACTATTTCGGACACCTCGCTTAATCCGAGTTTTTAGTAAAAAACAAATGGACCATCGAAATTCTGTGTCTCTACCTATAACCTTAACTGACACCTCTATTGTGTCTCCCCGTCTCATACAGACATCCACTGAAATAGCCACCTTCAAGTCAACATAGAACACAACATAACATAAAATATCAGCCGGCAGAATAGGGCGACAGGTTCTCATTCTCTCGCTTTGGACAAGAAATTACCCGTCTATTCGTGGCCTAGAAGCAGCAGACGAACCGTGAACAAAAGGAGGGCGTCTATGTGGAAGAACACAGGCAAGAAGTAAAACACACTTGACTTACCATGCTCAAAAAGGCGATCAATCTTTTTTTTCCACAAAGGCGCACCTCATTCTTATCCGGTTGGCAACTTCTTGGTCACAGCCCAAAGGCCCCCCTTGGACGCCAAAATTGTAATGGATTTTCCCTGGCTCAATTCCAGGACATGTATTCTATTCTGCCATTGAGCCAAACCTATGATGACGTGAGCATGCAAATACGAGGAAAAATAGTCACGCTGCTCTCTCCGTCATTTCCAACCGAAAAGGGAGGAACTTTATTGAAATCACAGCTTTTATAGACAAAGTGACATAAGCAAGCATCATCATATATGGGTGCATCTGATTGGTTCATCCACATATGGTGTTCTCTTGTGACGTCTGTTTCTTGCCACGAGGCGAACATTCCAGGACTTTCATTCGCCATATTCTTTTGGTTGATGGGACATTCTTACTCTGGGAGGATTTTAACTCTATACTGACTTCTATTCAAGGAAAATAATACTGTCTTGTCACTGAATACTGAAATACGCATATATATACTGTATATATATATCAAGAAATAAAATAAATAAAACAATAAAAGAAAGGAAAGCAATATTTGAGTGATTAAGAGAAAGAGAACATAGACACAAAATAATCATTTTATCAACTCAATCACACAGGCATCTGTGAAGCAGGTACCTGTGTCCTCTCCTCAGCCAATTGGTTGACGGGTCCAAATTCATGATTGGCCAGGAGGAGGAGAACCAGTGTTAGAAGAGCAAATATTAATTTGCTATTCTAACACACATGGGTGGGCTGTGGGCGCATTCTCTGCGCCCCGAGTCCACCCTATTTTAAAGCCTATAAGAGTGTCTTACTCTGTGTCAAAAAAACACCCCTGACACTGTACATTTATGCATCCAGGGTCCTGCAAGGGGCCTGGACACTTGGATATGAGGGGCGGTGGCATGGATAGAGGAGGCGGTACCAGTGCACCCTTAATAGATGGCCCGCCCCTGAGTCTTGCCACACATTCTCAATTGGATTTGGGTGTGGACTTTGACTGGGCCATTCTAACACATGAATATGTTTTGATCTAAATCATTCCATTGTAGCTCTGGCTCTATGTTTAGGATCGTTGTCCTGCTGGAAGGTGAACCTCCACCCCAGTCTCAAGTCTTTTGCAGAATCCAATAGGTTTTCTTCTAAGATTGCCCTGTATTTGGCTCCATCTTCCCATCAACTCTCACCAGCTTTCCTGTCACTGCTGAAGAAAAGCATCTCCACAACATGATGCTGCCACCATCATGTTTCATGGTGGGGATGGTAATGTGCACTGTTAGTTTTCCGCCACACATACCCTGTAGTGGTTTGCTTTTAGTCCAAAAAGTTTAATTTTGATCTTATCTGACCAGAGCACCTTCTTCTACATGTTTGCTGTGTCCCTCAGTTGGCTTCTCGCAAACTGCAAACGGACTTCTTATGGCTTTCTTTCAACAATTACTTTTTTCATGCCACTCTTCCATAAAGGTCAGGGGCTCTGGGCTGTTACTTTTCCTTCTGGCTGAGTCCTAAGACTCCCTGGCCAATCGAGCCTCAGGACCTGCTTCCTGATTGGCTGGGAGGAGAACCATGAGACAATAGCAAATATTAATACAATATTGTCTCACAACTGGGTGGGCTCAGGGTGCAGTGCTCTGCGTCCCTTGCCCACCCTTTTTAGAAGCCAGTTAGAGCCTCAGGCTTTGATCATGTGCTAAAAAAAATTCCATTGAAATCCATGCTTTCAGCACCCTGTATATAGATTAGGGGCCGGGCGCATGGATTAGGGGGTGGCGCCCCTGCGCCCATAATGGATGGGCCACAACTGCATTTGACACTCCAAAAGACTATACAAAAGGTTTTAGCAAGATTATTTCTATAACACTGCATTTAGTGACTCAGACAGTGGAGCAGATAAGTATTACCATATTTATATTCATATAACACGCCCCGGCGTATAGCGCGCACCCCCAAACTGGAAGAAAAATTCCTGGGAAAAAAAGAAATACTTACAGTTTGGATGCCCCTCATCGGTGTCTTGCCTGGCATCCATCGGCGGCCTTGTCCGGTCCGGCGTCCCTCTGCGGCCATCGTGGTGTCCTCCCCGCTGTGTTTTTCAGCCAATCCCCTGTGTTTGAACCACTCCGCCGACATATACCGAGCGCAGTACACTCGGGTATACTCGGGCAGGCTCGGCTCCTCTCGCGTAAAGGACGTACAGGACGCACAGGACGTGACCGCGAGCCTGCCCGAGTATACCCAAGTGTACTGCGCTCGGTATATGTCGGCGCAGTGGTTCAAACACAGCGCGGCAAGCGAGTATCGGCGTATATCGCGCACCCACGATTTTGCCCTGATTTTAAGGGCAAAAAAGTGCGCGGTATACGCCGATAAATACGGTAACTGTTTGTGTTACAGGGAGCTGCCGGTTTCAGTTTTTAAATAGCAGCAGCGTTGCTTTTGTAGAATTTATCATTAAGTTTATGAACTGTGCTCAAAGTGCTATTTCATTCACAAAATGCATTGTATAAACAGTCCTCTGATTTCTCCTGTATTGAATTGTATTGTAACTATACTGTCTGCCCTCATGTTGTAAAGTGCTGTGCAAACTATTGGGGCTATATAAATCTTTTATAATAATAATAATAATAATAATAATAATAATATATATATACACAGAAACATCTAGCAAGGCTCATACTGTATATACACAGTATATCTGCATATAGATCTTATGTGATATGACCTGGGCATTTTTTCAGCTGGAACCTCTAGCTCAGTCCCTTTGCTCCATCCTCACCACTATTATTTGTAAACACAGAAGTCTGGCTTCTGTGTTTACAAGTAAAAGCTTATTTCCCAACATCTTGCATAGATCTGATCTCCCGAGCGGCTCCCACTCAGTGTAGGATGGGGGGACAAGGGAGATGCAGGTGCCCGAGGCACAGTGCGGATGCCTACACCCTTACTGGATGATCTCCCTGCAAGTGATAGAGGTAGAGATCATCCAGCCACTATTTGTTGCGGCTTTGGGAGGGGGGAGCAGTTGTGGGGTCGTGCAGTGGTGGAACTACCGCCATAGTGACCCACGCGGGCGCTATGGGGCCCACAGCCGAGTGGGGCACGGTCATAGTTGGCAAAATAATTCCTTTTTTCACGACTTTACACCACCCGCCGCTGTTGCTAGAGGTCTGCGGCCGGCAGAGATAATGTCTCCGCCGGCCGCCATTTTCCAGAAGACCAGACAAGTTAGAAACAAGAAGCAGAGCCTGCCAAGTGGCTACAATAAAAATAGAGCTAGGTGGCTGCCCACACCTCGCCCCAGTTCTATTTGTCATCTGTGACCTTTTGTGGAAAGGGGTGCTGCAGCTCAATTTCTATTGTAGCCGACCGGCTCCGCCTCTATTTTGTTCCCCCCTCGGCCTTCAGTAATGGCGGAGGAGACACCACTGCTGGGATATAGAAGGGCTCCAATGGGGGGACACCTGAGTTGTAAGGAAGCACTCTGCTGGCTGGGGATAGTGACACCTGAGATGTAAAATAGGAATTCCGTTGACTGGGGACAGTGACACCTGAGATGTAAGGAAGCACTCCGCTGACTGGGGACAGTGACACCTGAGATGTAAGGAAGCACTCTGCTGGCTGGGGACAGTGACACCTGAGATGTAAGGAGGCTGGGGACACCTGAAATGTAAGGAGGCACTCCGCTGGGGACACCTGAGATGTAAGGAAGCACTCCGCTGGGGACACCTGAGATGTAAGGAGGCACTCCGCTGGGGACACCTGAAAAGTAAGAAAGCACTCCGCTGGGGACACCTAATGGCATCTGGTGGCAGGCGACGTGGCAAGTGACACTCTCAGAGCTCCCACCCATTATGGTGAGTTGAACGATTTAATATTATATTACAATGTAATAATAGAAATCATGTTTTTCAATCACCCTGACACCATAACAACCATAGTGCCAGGATGATTGAAGTGCTAACACCAGATGTTTGGAGCATCTTTATCTGCTTATTGTTAAACTTTCTGGAATACACATATTTCTATTGTGGTGAAGGATCTCCATTTCTCTTGTTTTCCTTCCTTCTCTCTCTCTCTTTCTTTCTTTGTTTCTCCCTCCATCCCTCGTTCATCTCAGACTCTAACCACACACCCTTTACGTCACGCCCCATTAAGCCACGTCCAATATTACGCTTAAACCATGCCCATTTTTTGCTGTGGCGCTCTTTGCGAATTTCTTTCCCCACTAGGCCACACCTACAAATGAATGCCTGACCCTAATTATAATAAGGCTCCGCCCACATACAAAAAAAGTGTCCCTGTAATTTTTTTTACAATGTTGGCAACTATGCAGTGAGGATGAGGAATGTAAGTTTACTGTTAAGCCTCCTGAGCCCCGCGAGTCCAGCCGTGTCCCGACACACGCAGCTGCATACAGCAGAAGGCAGGAGCAGAGTGGGCAGGGCAGAACGCTCAAGCGCGCCTGTGAAGGACATCGTTTTCGCAACATGAGGAGGCACTGGAGTCTGGACAGGAGGTAGGAAGGGAGTGGGAGACAGACTGTCATCTGTTTTGCTCAGTGCCTGGAAAAGCACCTTGTCCCTGTGCAGATGGGGACAAGGGCCTCTTCCCCACAAGCCCTGGGGCGTTAGTTGTGGGGGTGCAAAACTTGAAGAAAACTTTTTTGAATTTACTTAAACTATAATGTACTGAGTGTAACCTGTAGATTTTATTGGCAAAGTTTTGCTGTTCGAAATTAATATAAGCTGTGGCCTTGGTACTGAGCCACGAGTGTGGTAATCTGTTGTTCAATGGCATTAGTTAATTTTTTTGTGGGGGGCTGTTTTTGCAGGGGGGCTTATACAACAATTTGCTTTGGGGCCCTGTGATTTCTAGTTACACCCCTGGGGTCGTAGTTCCTGCATCTATTTTCTGGAAAAAAAAAAAAACATGGGTATGACTAAACACCTCAGCCCGGATTCAGAAAGAAGTTACGACGGCGTATCTCCAGATATCCTGTCGTAACTCCGAATGCGGGCCATCGCAACTCGGCACCTGATTTATAGAATCAGATACGCCTCACAGTTGCCTAGATACAAGCGGCGTAAGTCTTTTACGCTGTCGTATCTTAGTTGCATATTTACGCTACCCGCTAGGTGGTGCTTCCGTAGATTTACGTGTCGAATATGGTAATGAGCTAGATATGCCGATTCAGAAACGTACGTGCGCCCGGCGCATTTTTTTTACGTCGTTTCAGTAAGGCTTTTTTCGGCGTATAGTTACCCCTGCTCTATGAGGCGTAGCCAATGTTAGGTATGGACATCGGGCCAGCGTAGAATTTTGCGTAGTTTACGTTGTTTTGTGTAAGTCGTACACGAATAGGGCTGTGCGTAAGTTACGTTCACGTCTAAAGCAATGACTATTTGTGGCGTAATTTGGAGCATGCGCACTGGGATACTTTCACGGATGGCGCATGCGCCGTTCGTTAGTAACGTCAATTACGCGGAGTCACGACTGTTTAGCATACAACACGCCCCCTACCAGCCTATTTTGAATTACGCGGGCTTACGCCGGCCCATATACGCTACGCCACCGTAACTTCGGGTGCAAGTTCTTTCTAAATACGGGACTTGCCTCTCAAAGTTACGGCGGCGTAGCGTATATGAGATACGCTACGCCCTCCTAAAGATAGGCATTTGTATCTGAATCCGGGCCCTCTTCTTTAACCACATAAGGACCGCCGCACGACTATATACGTCGACAGAATGGCACGGCTGGGCACATGGACGTATATATACGACCTCTTTAAGAGCCCAGCCGTGTGTCGCTCTATTTTTGTTTATAGCGCAAAAAAAAATGCAGAGGTGATCAAATACCACCAAAAGAAAGCTCTATTTGTGGGAAAAAAAGGACGCCACATTTGTTTGGGAGCCATGTCGCATGACCGCGCAATTGTCAGTTAAAGCGACGCAGTGCCGAATCGCAAAAAGGGGCAAGGTCCTTAACCTGCATAATGGTCCGGGTCTTAACCGGTTAAAGGGGTTGTAAACCCTCATGTTTTTTTACCTTAATGCATCATATGCATTAAGGGGAAAAAAATTCTGTTATATAAGTAACACATTGCTGTCAACATGATTGCCTTTTAACCTATGAATGAATAAAAGCGAAGAATTATTGTTAGTGGCAAGAATGATCATTCTGTAGCAGCAATGACTTGTTGCAAAAGCCAAATATTACTTTTCACCATTGCAAAAATTCTGCATTGTCAAATATGTTTGTTTTTTTATGAATCTAGCATAGTTACTTTTTCGGGCTTGTAGCAAATTATTACTGTCTGTCTTTTTAATCAGAAACATTTGTTTCTGTTGATTAACAAACAAGCAACAAGAAATTACAGATCAAGTGGACAATTATGCAGCTGCACAATGCAATACAGAGATAAAGAGAGCATAATGGGTCAAGGAGTGTTGAATGGCTTAATCATCAATAAACTAGAACATAGAGAATAACATAATTAGGACATCAGAGTAACATTTATCTAATCACGTTTCATGCTTTGTAAAACTTCACCAGCATCGTCTGTCCTTATAAATATGTTGTTTAAATAGGATAAGGTTATTGAATATTTCTACCCAGTCTCTACTCACTTTGTAACACTGTACCAGCATACCTCTACACTTATTATTACCTTACTCAAACAGCATAAGGTTATTGACTGATCTGCATCTTGTAAAACTTCATCAGCATATCCTTACCTTTAAAAAATTATTGGTCACCTGAGATTCCGGATCACTGCAGGACTGCTTCACCGTATTTGGCTGGGAAGCCACAACCTACTCTTACTCTACCAGCATTGAGAGCAAGTGAGTTTATTTACGGAAAATCAGTTTAGAGACTTTTTGTTGGTCGTGCCCTTTTGGAAGTTTTGCCCGAATGGGCCTTGAGGTTATGGGTCCTGTTGTTCTAACCGACCCGACGACCTTGTTTACTTTTGTTTTTTTCTTGTTTTTCACCCATGTATATCTGCAACCCCCACCTGTTGCACTGCGTAGTGGAGGGCTCTCCCCCGCAGCTACGGGGGCTCTACTGCCCCTTCTACGTGATCAGGGGTGTTTTTGTTACCTGTTTTATTTTTTTATTTTTGTTTCTTTTTTTCTACTGATTTATTTTTACAGCCATGTCAGCAATCAGAACCGGCAGACTTGCAGGAAGGACTCTGTTGCGAGAGGATCTTCAATACATTTCATCAGGACCTATGACACGTGTGCTTCAGGTACTGTGTTTTTGTCTAACTTGGCGCACTGGCCCAACGCACACCCTAAGGCGCCTAGGATACACATGATACTCTATTCGATTGTAACTGCAAGTCTTTGTATTTATGTCTACTGTCCCATTGCTTTCATGGAATGTTAGGGGAGTCCAGAACCCTTTAAAGCGCACTATAATCACCACTATACTGAAGAAGTATTCTCCCATGGTCTACGCTCTGCAGGAGACTCACCTTGTGCCAGAGACGGTCTCTTGCTTGGGCTTTTCCTGGGTGGGCTGGGCTTATCACTCCACCCATACCTCCTACTCCAAGGGGGTTAGTGTGTTGGTCCACCGTGCTCTAGATTTTCAACTAATGGACAAACTGATAGATGATGAAGGGGCGATTTGTGATTTTGCTATGTAAAATATATCACCTGAAATGTATACTTGCTGCTGTTTACGTGCCCCCCCCCCCCTTTAATGCAGAGGTGTTGCGTATATTGCTGTTGTTTCAACTGTGTCATTCAGATGTTACTTTTATTGTGGTGGGGGATTTCAATTGTTATATGGATCCAGTTTTAGACAAGCACCCGCCTCCGGCGGTTCTCCGCAGCAGAGCTCGAACGTCATTGCGGAAGTTCACGGAGGAGGTGGTTTGGTCTGATCCATGGCGCAGCCGTAACCCACTGCAAAAGTTGTTCTCCTGTTTTTCTAAGACCCACCTTTCTCTGTCCAGGATTGACCTCTGTTTGTGCACACCTCAAACGGCACACTTAGTGGAGGATCTCAAATACTTGGTAAGGGGGGTGTCTGACCATTCCCCCCTTATGGTTTCCCTGAATGCTAGACCTGTCACTGACCTGCCTAGGATGCCATGGAGGCTGAATGCTTTCTGGCTTAACCTATTCCCCTCCCATGCACGGGTAGCAGAGGAGATCGCTGGGTTTTGGAGGAGCAATGAGGACCATCCTGACTTGGGACTTACCTGGGAGACGTTTAAGGCGTTTCTCAGGGGAATCTTGATTACTGAAGTCACGGGTATTAAATCTAAAACAAATGACATCAGGGAGCAGATAGAACAGCTGGTGAGTAGGCTAGAAGCAGAATTTATTGCAGATCCTTCCGATGCTGCGAGGGAAGCATGGCTGGCTGCACAGGAGGCAGTTGATCGGGTTACGAGGGAGGCGGCGGATAGGAAGAGATTTTTTAGTAGACAGGCCTTTTATGAGGAGGGCGAGCAGACGGGCCGTTTGTTAGCTAGAATAGTGAAGGCCTCCCAAACTTCTCTGTCCATTGGCACACTGCGTACTGTGGTAAACACCCCTGATGGGCTTCCCATGGAAATTTTTAAACACTACGGGGGACTAATCCTACCACGCCTACTGAAGGTCCTTAACTATGCTAGAGAACACCAGTGCCTGCCTGACTCTATGACCAGAGCTAGTATTGTACTCCTCTTAAAACCTGGTAAGGATCCACTGGATCCGGGCTCCTACAGACCGATATCGCTCTTACAGAGCGATATTAAAATCCTAGCAAAGGTCCTGGCTCTGCGACTCAACAGGGTAATTTCTTCCCATTCCCATTCCACAAAGCGTTTGACAGTACAGAGTGGGGGTACCTCTGGGCTGTCATGGGCAGATTTGGCTTTGGTGAAAAGTTTCTGTCATGGGTGCGGTTGTTATACTGTTCGCCTAGGGCGGTCATCAGAGAGGCGGGACACATTTCTGAAACTTTTACCCTGCATAGGGGCACTCGGCAAGGGTGCCCGCTGCCCCCGCTCCTTTTCGCCATCGCCATTGAGCCTATGGCAGCCTTGATTAGGGCAAACCAAAGGGTGAGGGGTTTCAACTATGGAGGGATTCAGGAGAAGCTTATGCTCTACGCTGATGACACCATGCTGCTTCTGGGAGACACAGAAGATTCCCTGAAGGAGGCGATGGCAGTGGTCGGCAGGTTTGGGACCTACTCAGGTCTTGTCATTAACTGGACCAAGTCCTCACTCTTGCTGTTAGACGCGGCCCAGAGCGGCGGGGAGCGGTCAATACACAGGGTGCCAGTGTCTACATGTATCAAGTATCTGGGGGTCTGGATTACTCCGGATCCGCAAGATTTTTTGATGCTCAACCTGACCCCAATGTTAAATAGATTTAGAGATAGAGTCAAAGTATGATTGTGCCTTAAGATGTCCCTGGTAGGCAGGGTTAATCTCATAAAAATGATTTATATGCCTCAGATCTTATATTTTCTTCACAACACTCCCATGGTTATCCCTCTAAAAATATTCAGGATTATCAACTCTCTTTTTAGGTCCTTTATTTGGCTGAATAAACCCCCCAGGGTTAGACTGGAGCAGCTACAGAAGCCCAAGGCGGAGGGGGGCCTTGCCCTCCCTAACCCTTGGGTATACTATCTGGCAGCTCAGGCACAGCACATTGCCCAGGCGATGCCGGATAGACTGGGAGTGGGGGAGGTTGGAGTGCAGTTTGATCCCATTAGGGCCCTAATGTGCCATGTCACCGGCCTTGATAGTGTGCCTACGGGTATGGAAGCTCTGGCGTATGCGAAGTCCAATAGACGTTTCCCCACGTATGTTCTGATGAAAAAAAATTGGAATAAACTTAGACAACTACAGGGAGTGGAGGGATTCACTGAGTACAGTCCGATCTGGGCCAATGAGTATTACGAGGAGTTGCTCTCGTTGGATTTGGGGCGCGGTGGAGGAGGTGCGGAGTCACACACTTGAGACACATATTTGCGGCGGGTAGACTGATTCCCTTACCGGAGCTGAGGGAGTGTTTTCACCTCCCGCAGTTAATGCTCTTCTATTATATACAGTTAAATAGAAAAAAATCAGCGCAATAAAAAGATAGAACACAAACAGCAGCTGTACACTGGGATTCAATTAAAAAAATTCCTGAAAGTATATGTAAAAAGGTAGTGCAGCGCTAAAACAAAGTCCAAATAAAAGTCATCCAGGTGATCCTTTTAAAAGTGACTGGTAATATAAATCATGCAGGTGATGTAGCGTGGGATAGCAGGAGACCTCCACCAACAATAGCAATGGCCGCTCACCTCACAGATATTAAAATACACTTTTCCACAAGGGTGTATCCAAGGCACATCTCCAGCACAGACCAAGCAGGGGAATGAAATCTCTCAGGACAGGTCAACATAGATGGCAAGCATGGAATCCGAAGATAATAAAAAAAAGGACAAAACATAGTGTTTCTCCGCAGTACAAATGGTAAAATTTAATGATAAAAATAAACTCACATAAAAGGCACTATATCCAGTGCCAGGAGTGAATACAGACAAGCAGCATAGTCCGATGGATGGCAGCGGGTGACGTCACGTGCTTCCCTACCGAACGTTGTGTCCCAGGGGTGGGACTTCTTCAGCGGATGTAGGGAAGAAGAGACGTGCACCCAGATATAAACATGCCGGTTTCTATGGTGAAAAGGACGCCGCATCAACTACGGTGCAGCGTGCGGGACAAAAAGCCCTCTAGCTACGGTGCAGCGTGCGGGACAAAAAGCCCTCTAGCTACGGTGCAGCGTGCAGGACAAAAAAGCCCTATAGCACGGCGATCCCAGAGTGAATGACAGAAGCAATCAAATCATTACACAAGGCGATCAAATCGATCATGACCAGCCGGCGGACAATTACAGGGGAAGAGAAAAGAACATACTTACAAACCCCAAGTTGAAACTAATTGGCAGCAATGGCAAAAAAGGAAGGTGAATGTCCAAAACATTTTTTAAACAAACACTAGATAGAAACTATCCGGACTGCATATAATCATGCAGACCAAATTTACACATGAAGTCAGCCGCGGCAAACATCGGACATTAGAATACATGACATAAAAACAATATATCAATATTAATACAAATATCAATAAATAATTCAATAAAAATAGAAAATATCTTAAAAAGGTCTAAAAAAAAGGAAAAAAGAAAAAAATTTGAAAAGAAAAAATGAAAAAAATACTCATGATATCAGCGATCAGATATGAAACAGTTGATATCAAAGTCCACATTAAGCCCATCAGGGCAAAGAACATGAGTCTCATGGATCCAATAAGATTCTTTCTTACTCAATTGCCGGATGAAATTACCCCCCCTCCAATGCCGGTTGACCTTTTCTATTCCCCAAAATCGCAAGCCCTTTGGATTTTTGTGATGAAAATCTTTGAAGTGGCGGGATACATTATGTGTAGTTTTCCCTTGTTTGATGTTGTTAACATGTTCAGCTAACCGTACATGTAACTTTTTCCTCTTCTTCATATTCACCTTAGAATGTTTACATGGGACACATAGTCCACAGGCGTAAAACCCCCCCAGAAATTTAAACATTCTATTGTCGGAAATGACAGGGGGATCAAGCACACTAGGTGCTAATCGGTCTCTGAGGGAAGGAGCTTTCTAGTATACAAATTGAGGTTTTTCTGGTAGTGCAGGTCCCAATATCTTATCTTATTTCAAGATGGACCAGTTTTTAGCAATGATCCGTTCAAATTTTTTTGTTGGACATTATAGTCCAAGATTATTCTAAAATTATGTTTATCATTATTGGGCTGGCTTACATTAGCCACACGGTCGGAGACCAGGACGGTTCTGTCCAATTTTTGAACCTGTCCGATTTCCATCTCAAGACTGTCTTTATTATACACTTTTTGCACGAATCTGTCAGCCAAAACACGTGATTGGTTGACAAAATCAGTCTCAGTTGTGCAGTTGCGACGCAATCTGATAAATTGACCTTTGGGAATATTACATAACCAAGATTTGTGATGGCAGCTCCCCAATGGAATATAAGCATTACGGTCTGGGTTTGAAATAATTGGTAAGTTTGAAGTGGTCCACATTTTTAACAATAGTCAGATCTAAGAAAACAATTTTATCATAGTCAATGGTCCATGTCAATGTTATATTGTTGTTGTTGTTGTTAAGGCCACTAATAAAGGCATCCAATGTAGACCTCTCACCATTCCAGATAATGATGAGATCGTCTATATAGCGACGGTAGCAGACCAACTCAGGGGGACGGTGATGAAAGATCGCCTCTTCCTCCCAGTGGGCCATAAAAATGTTGGCCACACTGGGGGCAAACCGAGCGCCCATGGCAACTCCCCTTGTCTGTAGGAGGTATTCTCCATTATACCAAAAGTAATTTCTAGATAAACAAAAGTCCAAACAACTAAGAAGATATTCTTGGTGTCTCCCTGATAACATCGATGTAGAAAGAGCCCATTCAACAGATTTCATAGCGTCGCTATGTCCTATGATAGTATACTGTATAGCGAACTGACGTCCGCAGTGACTAGTATACTGTTAGTGGAACAACCAAGGGATTCCAAGATTTGAATAATATGCTTAGTGTCCTTGAGAAAAGCAGGAGTTTTGACAACTAATGGTTGCAAGAACGAGTCAATGTATTGACCCAATCTAGCCGATACTGAGTCGATCCCATTGACAATGGGCCTCCCAGGAGGATGGGTACTATTTTTATGAATCTTCGGCAAGAAATAAATGATGGGGGTTCTACAAAACAAAGGATCAAGATATGAAGCTTCTTTATTGGTAAGAATTCTTTGATCCCTACCATCTTCAATAATATGATGTAGTTCATCCTTAAAGTCAAACATAGGATCTTTGGACAGTACCCTATAAGTTTCACTCTCAGAGAGTAGATTGCTCATTTCAAGCTGATAGTAATTTTTACTTAGGACAACAAGACCCCCCCCCCCTTTGTCCGCCGGGCGGATAACAATGTCTTTCCTTTTTTCCAAGGATTCAATACCCCTTTTGATGTATTGAGGATCTTGTACCTTTTTTACCTTCAACGTATCCAAGTCATTTACAACCATGTTCTTAAAGACATCCAAAAACGTATTCTCTTTATTAAGAGGGTTAAAGGTGGACTTATTACGTAAACCTGAATGATAGGTGTTAATGGTGGGTGCCACTGTATTAGTGGATTTAGACAAAAAATACTTTTTCATGTTAAGTGTCCTAATATACTTTTGCAGGCTAATATAAGTTTGAAATGTATTCAAATTCTTCGTGAGAGCGAATTTAAGGCCTCTATCAAGGACTTTCAACTCGTCCTCATTCAGAGGAACTCCACTTAGATTATATATCCCCGCTCCCACTATGGTCTGGGTCTTTTGTAGTCGCCTGCCCCCTCTCCTTCCTCTCTTTCTTTTCTCTTTCTGGGAGTCCCAACATTTGGAGGGATAGGAGGTGGTGGGTGTCTCCACCAATCTCCTGGTGGAGGATATTGGTAGTGAGGATCTAACTGATGTCCCTGGCGTGACCCTAAAATATCCCCCTCTGCATAAGAATGGTGATTAGCCAGGGGAGTAAATCTATTATAAGTGGAGATGGGCTGGGATCTCATAGTTTGAGAAGAATCCCTGTAATCCCCATGTTGGCAGGTGTCTCTCCATGGTGTAGGAGAGTTGGACTGGTACACAGGAGGGTAATGAACTGAACCTAGATGGAGGGGAGGGGAGGGGAAATACCTCCCCTTCCCCTCTTCTTACCTCTTTTGTTAGTACTTCTAGGTGGATAACTTCTCTGTGGGGAAGAATATCTCTCAGGTGGTGGATGATGTTGAACCTCATTACTAAAATGGGCTCTAGGGGTTAAATTCTGAACATCATTAATAAGTGTATTGGCAGGTTGTCTGACATTATCATTGGTAACAGTTGTGGAGGTGCTTTGCCATTTGAAAACACTGTTTACTCCAGTGAAGTCGTCCCAATCTCTTATAAATGTTTTCTTTTTTTTGTTCTGAATCTCCGAGTCCCACCTAATAAGTTTGTTTTTAAGTTCACCTGAAAGTTTAAGAAATTCCTCACTGTCTTTAAGAGGTTCCAAAATCGTGGTAATATCCTTAGTTTGAGAATTAAGGATCTGGAGCTTCCTCTGTTTCCGAACCAAGAGGAGCTCCATAAGCTCCAAACCTTTTTTGATAAAGAAACTACTCCATTCAGAAATGGAGTCTATGTCCACCAGACCATCATTGGGCGGTACATCCCATCTCAAACGTCTCGGAATGAGTTTTGCAGTAAGGTACTGCTCAAAGGATACGATGTCCCACCATGTTTTGGTCTTTTTTTCAAATAAATGCCCTAACTTGCGAAAGGACTGGGCTAGATCATTCACTGGCTCACTAGCATTTCTAGAAAAAACATCAGTGATTTTTATATCCTATGTTTGACTTTAAGGATGAACTACATCATATTATTGAAGATGGTAGGGATCAAAGAATTCTTACCAATAAAGAAGCTTCATATCTCGATCCTTTGTTTTGTAGAACCCCCATCATTTATTTCTTGCCGAAGATTCATAAAAATAGTACCCATCCTCCTGGGAGACCCATTGTCAATGGGATCGACTCAGTATCGGCTAGATTGGGTCAATATATTGACTCGTTCTTGCAACCATTAGTTGTCAAAACTCCTGCTTTTCTCAAGACACTAAGCATATTATTCAAATCTTGGAATCCCTTGGTTGTTCCACTAACAGTATACTAGTCACTGCGGACGTCAGTTCGCTATATACTATCATAGGACATAGCGACGCTATGAAATCTGTTGAATGGGCTCTTTCTACATCGATGTTATCAGGGAGACACCAAGAATATCTTCTTAGTTGTTTGGACTTTTGTTTATCTAGAAATTACTTTTGGTATAATGGAGATTACCTCCTACAGACAAGGGGAGTTGCCATGGGCGCTCGGTTTGCCCCCAGTGTGGCCAACATTTTTATGGCCCACTGGGAGGAAGAGGCGATCTTTCATCACCGTCCCCCTGAGTTGGTCTGCTACCGTCGCTATGTAGACGATCTCATCATTATCTGGAATGGTGAAAGGTCTACATTGGATGCCTTTATTAGTGGCCTTAACAACAACAACAAAAATATAACATTGACATGGACCATTGACTTTGATAAAATTGTTTTCTTAGATCTGACTATTGTTAAAAATGTGGACCACTTCAAACTTACCAATTATTTCAAACCCACAGACCGTAATGCTTATATTCCATTGGGGAGCTGCCATCACAAATCTTGGTTATGTAATATTCCCAAAGGTCAATTTATCAGATTGCGTCGCAACTGCACAACTGAGACCGATTTTGTCAACCAATCACGTGTTTTGGCTGACAGATTCATGCAAAAAGGGTATAATAAAGACAGTCTTGAGATGGAAATCGGACAGGTTCAAAAGTTGGACAGAACCCTCCTGGTCTCTGACCGTGTGGCTAATGTAAGCCAGCCCAATAATGATAAACATAATTTTAGAATGATCTTGGACTATAATGTCCAACATAAAAAATTTAAACGGATCATTGCTAAAAACTGGTCCATCTTGAAACAAGATAAGATATTGGGACCTGCACTACCAGAAAACCCTCAATTTGTATACAAGAAAGCTCCTTCCCTCAGAGACCGATTAGCACCTAGTGTGCTTGATCCCCCTGTCATTTCCGACAATAGAATGTTTACATTTCTGGGGGGCTTTTACGCCTGTGGACGATGTGTCCCATGTAAACATTCTAAGGTGAATATGAAGAAGAGGAAAAAGTTTTTAGCATCAGCCACAAATAAAGAATATGACATCAAACAGCTCATCACCTGTGACACCGTCGGTGTCGTTTATATGTTGGAATGTGATTGTGGCCTCCAATATATAGGTAGAACTTCTAGACCTCTACATGTACGGTTAGCTGAACATGTTAACAACATCAAACAAGGGAAAACTACACATAATGTATCCCGCCACTTCAAAGATTTTCATCACAAAAATCCAAAGTTTGCGATTTTGGGGAATAGAAAAGTTCAACAGGCATTGGAGGGGGGGTAATTTCATCCGGCAATTGAGTAAGAAAGAATCTTATTGGATCCATGAGACTCATGTTCTTTGCCCTGATGGGCTTAATGTGGAATTTGATATCAACTGTTTCATATCTGATCGCTGATATCATGAGTATTTTTTTCATTTTTTCTTTTCTCATTTTTTTCTTTTTTCCTTTTTTTAGACCTTTTTTAGATATTTTCTATTTTTATTGAATTATTTATTGATATTTGTATTAATATTGATATATTGTTTTTATGTCATGTATTCTAATGTCCGATGTTTGCAGCGGCTGACTTCATGTGTAAATTTGGTCTGCATGATTATATGCAGTCCGGATAGTTTCTATCTAGTGTTTGTTTTAAAAAATGTTTTGGACATTCACCTTCCTTTTTTGCCATTGCTGCCAATTAGTTTAAACTTGGGGTTTGTAAGTATGTTTTTTTCTCTTCCCCTGTAATTGTCCGCCGGCTGGTCATGATCGATTTGATCGCCTTGTGTAATGATTTGATTGCTTCTGTCATTCACTCTGGGATCGCCGTGCTATAGGGCTTTTTTGTCCCGCACGCTGCACCGTAGCTAGAGGGCTTTTTGTCCCGCACGCTGCACCGTAGCTAGAGGGCTTTTTGTCCCGCACGCTGCACCATAGTTGATGCGGCGTCCTTTTCACCATAGCAACCGGCATGTTTATATCTGGGTGCACGTATCTTCTTCCCTACATCCGCTGAAGAAGTCCCGCCCCTGGGACGCAACGTATAGTGCCTTTTATGTGAGTTTATTTTTATCATTAAATTTTACCATTTGTACTGCGGAGAAACACTATGTTTTGTCCTTTTTTTTATTATCTTCGGATTCCATGCTTGCCATCTATGTTGACCTGTCCTGAGAGATTTCATTCCCCTGCTTGGTCTGTGCTGGAGATGTGCCTTGGATATGTTTTGGACCCGAGCCAAGTGCACGGAGTGTCTGATATCTGCTTCCTGAGCCAAATTAGATAAGAAGCGTTTGTACAAACTGAAGAACGTAAATAATCTACACTCAGACTTGTGTCTCAGGGTGAAGACCGTTACTTCTGCTTTTTTATTGCAAGCCGTGTGTTTTTATATGGATTACAAGTACATTCAAGAGCGCATGACCGAACACACGATCATGCTCATTAATATTCATTAATATTCAACATTCTCATTAATATGTAATATTATTCTTGTGACGTCCTGGCGTCTGGCATCTGTCTGGTTCTGTGGTTCTTAGGGACTTTCAGCTGTCCTAAAATAGTTGTTTTTTGCAGACTGAGTTCCTGTTCTGATAAACCATGTGATGCATCTCTGAAATACAACATTATATTAGTCTAGGGGTAAATTATGCATTACGATTATATGTGATTATTCCTATAGCAATCAATAACCTATTTGCATACGTTATATATATATATGATCATATGTGATATAAAGCATGTGTTTGTGCATTGAAATAGGCATTTCATTATCTTAGTTTGACTATTTTTTATCACATCCACTACAGCACCCCCCTTGAAATGTCTATTTTAATCTATTTTAATCTGTCCCTGTTTTAATCTAAGTTTCCCCACCCCAAGGCGCGCGGAGTCTAAGGTCCAGCAGGTTTTCCCCAGAGCCTCTAGTGGTGAGGATGGCTTTCGCTGCAGCTGGACCCAGGTCGCGGCCTCAAGGCTCCTACCCTATCTGTCCCTGTCATCCTGCCTATTCATGATGTGAGACTGGGAATGTCTGTAGTGGAATGTGCGGTTCTTCGTACTCATCTTCCTCGAGCCCTATGTCTTGGTTCACGAACGTAGGGATTCCTTGTTCTACTGCTTTCTCTATACATTTCTTTAAACAAGGGAGTATGCAACAAATTATCAGAGCGAGGAGAAATAGAAAGATTAGTATGGTTACTCCTATTTGGGTTAAAATTCTCTGCCACCCGTTCATCCAACTGAAGTATTGGTCCCATGGATCTGTGATGCCTGAATTTTTCTTTAGTTCAACTGACAGATTCTTCAACTTTTTAAGGGCTACAGTGACTTGGCCATTCGGGCCGGTGTTGTCTGGAATATATGTACAGCAAGTGGTGCTGGTCATCTTGTCTATCACAGTACAAACCCCTCCTTTCTCTGCAAATATCATATCCAGAGCCATCCGGTTCTGGAAAGTCATTTGAGAGTCGGCCTCCAACTGTTCGGCTATTCCCTGGAATGCGTCTCTCGTGTAATTGACAAACCTTTGCTGATTGTAATATATATAATTTATCCAGTCTACATTTTTGCTAACAGTTATTATGGGGATTAGGGCCTCTAAACCTGCTTTTACCTGGTCTCGGGCCTTGAATTCATCAGGGACCCCCCTCGGAACTCCAATGGCATCTAAATACACATGAGGGTCAAAACTTCCCGGAAGGGCTTCCCTTTTTGTCCTCTTACCCTGTGTGTTGTGAATACCTTCCGTTAGGGTTAGGATGTGCAGAGGCATGATGGCCTTTGCAAGGGCACATTCTCCCCTCCATTGTCCTTCCAATCTGGACCTCACTTGCATGTCTCCACATATCCAATACACATCCCCCAAGGATTGACTTTGATTCTGTATTAAGTTGGCCGGGACATGACTGTAAGAAGCACAGTAACCTTTGGAGAAGTTACCTAGGTTTTTACCCCTCCCTTCATGGTGAGCATAACAAGTGTAGTTTCCAGGGTATAAGGTGATAGCTATCTTAGGTATTGAAGCACTGGTGTCTATGGGATATTCCTTTTTCCATTTTTCACATGTTAATTGGTTGGTGGAAATGTTAGCGTAGAGGCTTAGGAAGCACTCTTCCTCTTTTTTAGGTATAACTAATGGGACTGTACCCAAATGTGGCCTTGCACTACCACAGACATAGCAGTTGGTTTTATTATGTCTGCTGGCGCTATATCTCATCCATTCTAGCCAGAGATTGATTTCTGAAAGGCCGGTCTCAACCTCCATTGTATCCTTGAAGGTAGGATCTGCTATTGCAACCATGTCCTCCAGGGTCTGTACATGGGGCTTTAAGGGGTTTGGTGGGGGCGGCAGGTTCTTGATTGGCTGCCATTCATTGTTGTTGTACATATCTTCTAGGCGGAAAGACCCTCTATGACCCCAGTGACCACCTCCGAACCACCACCCCAACACATACTCTCCCTTATCGGATGGGCTCGGATTCCGTATGTTTAGGACAAGTGTCATACTGGGCCCTGGCTTGGTGAGGGTAAGACGGGTTAGCAAGGGCTCCCCCTGGCTGTCTTTACTGTCATAGGCTGGCAGAGGGTTATATCCCCAGGGTGTCCCTGTGTTCCAAGCTGCTGCTCCCCAACTGTCACAATTTTTTCCCCATGACCCTTTAGTGACACATATATATCCCTCTCCGTCACCTTTTTCATACCGTTCTGACCTGCTGTCATGCTCAGGACATGGGAGTATCTTACACGGGTGGAAGTCAAACGTGGCTATATGGGTATCAGATGAATTATACCAAAAAATGACCTTCCCATCTTTCTTAGTAATAGCTGCATGCTGTGCCCCAGTCAACCCACACAGACAAAGGATATATATGATCATGATTTATCTTTATCCGTTTCCTTGGGTATGGTGACCTTCTTGCAGTGGGAGGCGTGTATCCAGGTATTCTTCCCTGCAACTTTCACAGATGTAGCTGTTATTAGGAGGACCTGGAAGGGACCGTCATATCTTGGTTCAAGAGGGTGTTTTCGCACAAATTTCTTCACCAGAACCCAATCACCGGGGACCAGCTTGTGTGTTCCTGTATCTAACTCAGGATCTGGAATGGAAGAGAAAACCTTTGCATGGATTCGGGTTAATTCACGAGATAAAGCAGTCACATAATCAGTTAATACATCGGATTGTAACTGTAACTGTTGTGGATAATAACACCCTAATCTCGGGGCTGAACCAAACAGTATTTCATAAGGTGATAAACCATGGCTCTCTTTAGGAGTGTATCTCACACTGAACAGGGCGATGGGTAGACTATCTGGCCAGCTCATCCCTGTCTCCTGAGACATTTTCAACATTCGGGATTTTATTGTGCCATTCAATCTTTCTACCTTCCCACTGCTCTGAGGGTGATACGGGGTGTGGAAAGCAAGTGTGACCCCTAGGGCTGTCCATATTTCTTTGGTTAACGAGGCCGTGAAAGCCGGCCCCTGATCACTCTCTATGACCTCTGGGACACCATATCTGCACACTATTTCCGTTAGAAGCTTCTTGGCTGTGGTCTTCGCTGTCATGTTGGTCACAGGGAACGCTTCGGGCCAGGAACTGAACATATCAACGATTACTAGAGCGTATTCATACCGGCCACTCTTCGGCATCTGAATATGATCAATCTGTATTCGTTGAAAGGGATATTGAGCTTTAGCTAGATGTTTCATGGGTGTCTTTTCCGTTCTGCCTGGGTTGCACTTGGCACAAATGACGCATGACTTACAGAAGTTGTTGGTAAGTGGGGTAATTCCTGGGGCCAGGTAGTATTTATTGATCAAAGCATTCATCAAGGTCTTCGACAGGTGAGAAGCACCATGAGCCCACTGCACCACAGCTGGGAACATGGACCGTGGTAAACATGGTCTCTTATTCACTTCCATGAGTCCATCCTTCAATATGGCTCCCTTCTTCGTCCATGTTCCTTTTTCCTCTTCACTTGCTGCCTCTTGCATTTCCTTCAAGCGTGCCCAATCCACAGGAGGGTTCTGCAAGATCATGGTGGCTTGTACTGTCTCTTGTGTTGGAATGTTTTGGACGTCCACTCTGCGTACAACTTCTCGCACACCTTTCGCGGCATGTTTTGCTGCAGTGTCCGCCAAGTGATTACCTTGTGCTTCTTGTGTGTTCAGTCTGCCATGTGCCTTTACCTTGAGAACTGCCACTTGGGTAGGAAGTAGCAGAGCATCAATCAGGTCCCTGACTGCTGCGCTGTGTTTTATAGGTGTACCCACTGCTGTCAGAAAACCCCTATTCTTCCACAGGACACCATAGTCACAGGCCACTCCAAGAGCGTATCTTGAGTCCGTATAAATGTTAGCCTTCTTCCCTTCCGCCAGCTTGCATGCCATGATTAGGGCCTGAAGTTCTGCTTCTTGTGCGGACTTAGAGGGGGGCAATGCAGAGGCATGGAGGATTGTGTCTCTGGTAGTGACAGCATATCCTGTGTGGTACCTCCCTTCATGATCTGCATATCTTGATCCATCAACATAGATAGTCAGGTCAGGGTCGTCCAGAGGCACTCTGCTAACTGTTGGCAGGTGTGTAGTTTCCATCTTCATGATTTCCAGACAGTCGTGAGAGATATCGTAAGTGTCGTTACCCCCCCTCGAAAAGCGGGAGCAGAGTGGACGGGTTGAGGGTGTTACATCTGAGGAGGGATATATTGTCCGGGAGGAGCAAAGTGCATTGTAGTCTGAGATGTCTTGCTGCTGACATATGTTTTGGTTGTACTTGGTTTAGCACGGCTGATATGTCATGCGGAGCTAGAAGGATGAGGAAGTGGCCCAACACGAGATCTGCAGTTTTGTCCAGAAGGGCTTGGGCTGCGAAAACAGCTCTGAGGCAGGAGGGTGCCCCCCTAGCTACTGGATCCAATCGACAGGAATAGTACCCGATAGGTCTAAGTCTGTTGTCACAAGATTGGGCCAGTACTCCTGTGGCGTGTCCTTCTCTCTCTGAGACAAATAGCTTGAAGCTCTTTTCATAGTCTGGTATGCCAAGGGCAGGGGCCGACGACAGGATCTGTTTCAGAATTTCAAAGTTTGTAAGGGCCTCTGGTGGCAGAGTGAAAGGATCAGTCTTTAGAGCATCATAGAGTGGTTGCATTAGCAGAGATGCTTCTGGAATCCATGAACGACAATAAGATATTAGGCCCAGAAAAGCATGGAGAGACTTGTGGCCAACTGGCACCGGAATTGCTTTGATCACAGCTATTCGTTCTTGAGTAAGATGTCTTACGCCTTGTGAGATACAATGTCCAAGGAAGACCACTGTTTGCTTGCACCACTGGATCTTCTGTTTTGATGCTTTACAGCCTTGTTCAGCCAGGTAACAAAGAAGGTCTTCAGAGTGGGTGGCAGCCTCATTTTGGGTATCTGCGCAAAGCAAGAGGTCATCCACATATTCGAGAAGCACAACGTCTGGGTGGAGTTTGATCCACGTGTCCAGAATGAATTTCATTGCCTTGGAGAATTGGGACGGGGAGTTCTGGGCACCTTGCGGCATTACAGTCCAGGTGTAGCTTTTCCTTTCGTGGATGAAACTGAATAAGAATTGACAACGCGGGTCTAGGGGGACACTGAAGTAGGCGTTCGCTAGGTCCACCACAGTAAAGTACTTGGCCGTGGGTGGTATTCCTGCCAGCAAGGTGTGTGGGTTGGGTACGATGGGTGTCTCCAGTATGGTGGCTTCATTCACTGCTCGCAGGTCCTGCACCATGCGATATTTCACAGGTTCTCCTTTTGGGGTTTTCTTCTTGACTGGGAAGAGTGGGGTGTTGCAGGGGCTTGTGCAGGGTATAAGAGCCCCATTCTGGAGGAGGGGCTCTATCTGGCGAGTGATTGCTGCTGACACGGAGGGCTTGAGGGGGTATTGGGGTTTTCTGGGGAAAGGGGCACCAGGCTTCATTCTGACCATGACAGGCGGGACTTTTAGATGACCGATGTCTTCTGGGCCTGTAGACCACAGGCAGGAAGGTATTCGGGTTAAAACCTCTTCCGGAATTCCAGTCTTGTCTTCTACATTTAGGGACAACAAGAGCGGAATGGAGCATAATGCTGACGTGTCTTCATCAGTCAGTGGTGAGGTTACTCGGATACCACCATCAGGTTGGAAGGAGATTGAGGCCTGGAGTCTGGATAAAACGTCAGCCCCTAGTAAGTTCAAGGGACAGGTGTCGGAAACCACAAATCTTGTTAGCAGGTCAGGGATGTTGCCAACTTGCAGGGGGCGGGTTAGAGGACTTTTTCGGGGTGTTCCATCCACTCCAACGCACGTGATGTCATTGTCAGATAGGAAGGAGATATCGGGTAATTCTTTCGTTCGAATAACAGACCGGGCAGCACCTGTGTCGCAAATGAACTGTGTGGGCCGGCCCTCGATGCTGAGTGTTATCTTGGCTAGAGGTCCCCCTGAATCTTTGTGTGTTGCGATCATGGTTGGAGTGTATGACACAGGCTTGCCGAATTCCTATGGATCCATATGGCCAAACAGAGGAGGAGGAGGCCAATCATTGGGTGCTGAGTTGGGATTCCCCTGGACGTTTTGTCCTTGGTGTTGAGCATCTCCTCTTCTTTGGTCCCCTTGATCGGGCTGTCTTCGATCGGATCTCCACGGGCTTCGGCATTGTCTCCGAAAATGTCCGGGCTTCCCACAGTTGTAACAGCAGGCTCGCGGGTTTCGTGTTTGTGGTGGCGGGTATGGTGTGTCAGAAGTCAACATGAGAGGGACTGCCTTCCTATTACCCTGTGAGGACTCTATGCCCTTTGCTACCAGTAGTAGAGTGTCAAGAGGTAACACTCTGTACTCTGGCCGAGATAGTAGCAGGCCTTTCCGGATTGTGTCCCTGAGGCCTGTTACAAATGCAGAGGATAGCATCTGCGTATGTGCCTTGTTTTGTGTGCTGAATCCCAAATCGGTGAACACCTGTAACATCCTAGTATGGAATTTCTCAACTGATTCAGCCTTATCTTGTGTAATGTCTTGGATGTTTGTTGCTTGGTCTGCCAGGCGGTCACGTGCCCACTGTTGTAACTGCGTCACAAACTCACATCCCGAACCATATGTATTGTCAGGGATGCCACTGTCCACTTTGAAACACCTTAGCATTACTGGCCAGTAAGCATCCCCTGCTTTGATTTCACAGAGACTTACCAGGTCCCGCCAGGCACAGGAGTATGCCTTCTGGATCTGGGCAACTCTTCTGTAAAATGGCATGGGCTGTTTTTCAGGATCTGGTAGACTGGTTACAAGGGATGATGCTTGTTGAGGGCTAAAGGTCACATACATCAGGGGTGCGTCTAGTGGTGCAGGCGGCATTTCCCCCCTTGGTATGTGAGGTTGTGACCCACTGGGTGGAAGTCTCCAGTGATTTCCCTGTTGTGGTGGTTGGAGAGGTAGTCCCCTGTTTTGTGGGGGGGGGGCCATACTGTATGGTGTCATGTGAATCACCTGTGGGTCCTCCTGAGACATTCGCCGTGTCCTCAGAGAACAGTTGTGAATGAGGAGGGGAATACAATGGGAGTGAGAACATAGCACCAACCCTGGTTGTTTGCGCTGCTCCCCACAGGCCTGCGGATGTAGGCCGTGCTGCTGTGGAAGTGGGATGGAGATGTGAGGATGTCACTCGGTCAGATTCCATACAGAATTCATGCAGCGCCCTGTGAGGTGACTGAAGGGGGGGATGTACTGGTTCATGGCCCTGGTATGGAAGTGTAGTTGTCTTGGTGTTCACATCCGACAGGCCTCCAGACACTATAATCTGAGCTGGGCCCTGGCCTTCATGACTGGCTGAACTGGGAGTGGTACCAGTTGGAGCGACGCCCCCCTTGGTCACTGACACTTCTTGGTGCTCAGGTGAGTGGCAGTGACTATCAATGCTTTCCTCTGCCTCATCCTCATCATCTTCTAACATCATTAATGGGTTAACACCTTCCTTGTAATATGCTCCGGTCTGATCTAACACTGGGCATATAGGTATGGGTGTACCAATATGGCCGTCACAGGAAGCAGTCATGGGGAGTCTTCCTGTGTCACCAGTGTTGGGTGTTGCAAGATGGCCACTGCCCTTGGGAGGTGCCATGGGTGCTGAAGGAGGTGGTACCTTGGGACGGTGCCTGGTGGGAGGATCAAGTGAGGGGGCGGTTGCTGAGGGGCAGGGTTTCCTGTCCTGTGCTCGGACGCCATTATAGGGTGGTGGCCGTCCAGACTCAAATGTACATTCTGGTTTATGATACACATATACAATATATCCATGTTGGTTTGTCTCTTGCTCTGACCACCCCTCTACTTGGACAGCTTGCGATACTCTGTACCAGGCTTCAGCTGTAGCTAATAAGCCATGATCAGACAATAGACCTTTTTTCCGTTTTAACAACACCCTCCATTCTTCTGCCTGCAACCTCCCACCCATGTGCATGTTGATGTCACATACTTTTGCAAGTTCATTTATCCTCTTAACTGCTGTTTTTCCCTCCCTCTCTAAAACCAAGCTGTAAGCTAAGCTGCCTTCCCTCGGCTTTTCTAACTTCTGTCCCATTGCTATTTAATGGAGGGATACACGTTCAGATCTCTGGATTTTGTATTACAAGGCTGTCTAGGACACAAGTTTGAAGTTTTGGCTGCGTGCTCTTTTGAGATCTTTCTGCGCTGTCACTTCCTCTTTTTTAAAAGTACACTTTCTCCTTTTTTTTTTTTTTTTTTTTAAATCAAAAGTGTCAGCCTGCTACAGACAGACGAGCTTAAACAATACAGCAGTTAAATACAGTGCGTTCCTTTAAATGTCATTTACGTCTCCCAGAGGCAAACCCAAACTTCTGACTCTGTCCTTTTCACCCTCCTCACACTTTTCTGGCTGTTCTGGCTGGAGTGGGCACCTAATAGGTAAGTATCCCCTCTCTCTAGCTTCACCTTCTATTGCTGGTAATGATGCACCGACTACAATTCTGACTGGGTAGTGCACGTTTAATCTGAACACCAACACATCTGGAAAATCTACCAACAAAGGTTTCAGGCCAAGAATTTCTTCCCTGTATCCTGGGGTTATCACTTTCACCAACCCCCAACCCTCTGAATGAATTCCTAACAGTAGCCCACAGACACATTCAGGACATGACATCCCTGGCTCATGTGATTAAAAGATGAGACCTCAGAACAACGTCACAGGATTTTCCCTGCACACCTTTGTGCACACCTGTGCAGTAGTACCTGATACCCTGAGCTGTGCGCACCTTCTCAGGTATACCTTACAACAACCCTGAGAGAAGTTTGACCACGTTATCACAGCCAGTTATCGCATCTGTGACTCTATTTCTTTCTGCCTGTCTCATCCAAACATCAGAGGCCAGCACATATAACAAAACACCAAGATATGTGACAACCGCAGTGAAATATAGGATTATTAGTCCTCACGGGATCCCCACGCAACTATGCGTTCTCCTGACGCCCCCTCCTGGTCATCCGTGCTTCACAGCACAATTATTTATTCCCCCAGGAGGAGTTTGACCACGTCAAATCTCATCCGTGATTATATAATTAATCCCCTTATTCCCAACAGCCGTCCCAAGCTTGACAGAACAAAACAAAAACAACAGGAAAATACAGGCTGCAGATACCAATGCAGGTTCTTATAAATGACCCTCGGGCAAGCTATATTATCTGCCTGCTTTGCTGATCGAGGGCAAGCCGACACGGGAACAGGAACTAACCAACCACGGGCGGGATGAACAGTAGACAAAATTAAAAGTGTCTTACCGTTCTCAGAGGTGATCAGTCTCTGCACCCGTCCGCATTGGTCTCCGTCCCAGTCCCCTCTCGATCGGCTTGGCCCGAATCAGGAAGCCCGAAGGCCCACGATGGGCGTCAATTGTTTTGGACCCGAGCCAAGTGCACGGAGTGTCTGATATCTGCTTCCTGAGCCAAATTAGATAAGAAGCGTTTGTACAAACTGAAGAACGTAAATAATCTACACTCAGACTTGTGTCTCAGGGTGAAGACCGTTACTTCTGCTTTTTTATTGCAAGCCGTGTGTTTTTATATGGATTACAAGTACATTCAAGAGCGCATGACCGAACACACGATCATGCTCATTAATATTCATTAATATTCAACATTCTCATTAATATGTAATATTATTCTTGTGACGTCCTGGCGTCTGGCATCTGTCTGGTTCTGTGGTTCTTAGGGACTTTCAGCTGTCCTAAAATAGTTGTTTTTTGCAGACTGAGTTCCTGTTCTGATAAACCATGTGATGCATCTCTGAAATACAACATTATATTAGTCTAGGGGTAAATTATGCATTACGATTATATGTGATTATTCCTATAGCAATCAATAACCTATTTGCATACGTTATATATATATATGATCATATGTGATATAAAGCATGTGTTTGTGCATTGAAATAGGCATTTCATTATCTTAGTTTGACTATTTTTATCACATCCACTACAGATACACCCTTGTGGGAAAGCGTATTTTAATATCTGTGAGGTGAGCGGCCATTGCTATTGTTGGTGAAGGTCTCCTGCGATCCCACGCTACATCACCTGCATGATTTATATTATATACAGTTGCAGCATGCAGTGAGGGCGCAGTCGGGGGAGAACCTTTGGATTCTCTCGCAGACTCCAATATTTAAATACATGGCTGGTGTATCCCAGTTTCGGGGATTCATTTCTAGAGCGTATTCCATGATTCTTACCATATTCCTGGAGGGATTCCCCCTTGCGGCTTCAAGTAGGTGGGAGAGAGATGTAGGAGTGTTTGAGGATGAGCAGTGGGAGGAGGCGCTCCAGGGGGTACAACTGTGTTCCTTAAACGTGGCCCAACGGCTCTCACAAATCTACATTATCCTTAGAGTACATTATACGCCCGTTAGGTTGTGCAAAATGGGGGTGAGACCAGATTCTAATTGCCCCCGATGCGCGAGAGATCATGGGGACCTAATCCATCTGTTATGGAGGTGCCCCAAGTTACACCTATATTGGACAGGGGTTTTAGCCACAGTTAACAGAGTGTTTCAGACTAACATACCTACAGACCTGAAACCATGCATATTGGAATCTTGGATGACATCCCCATGGACGATAATTCCAAACAGGCCATAACCAGGGCCCTATTTCAGGCCCGCAAGCTAATTCTGAGGCATTGGAAGGCTACTGAGCCACCGACGATGAGGGAATGGATTACCCAAATGGGCGACACCATTCGCTTGGAAAAATTTATATATCAGCATAGGGGTCGGTCGGGGAAGTTCGACAGACTGTGGGCACCTTGGGTGGATGCCCCCGGACTGTCCCCGGTTGATCTGGTGATGGATCGACTGTTGAGGTAGAGGGTGGGTGGGCAATGTGAGCAGTGGGTGTGCGGAGGAGGTGACCCTCTTGTGGTGTACGTGACTTATTGTGGGGCTGGCTTATGCAATGAATATCCCCAGTGACAGTGAGACCTGTCTTTTTGTTTTCTATGTGGTGATTGGTGCTAGCAATGCCGTTACCGTATCCCTCTTGCAATGCTGATTGCGTTGACTGCCTGAATGTCTGACCTGTATAGGAGCTGTGAAACTTTTTCCCTTTTTTTATTTTCCCTGTGATATCTGTTATTTCCTTTTTTCTTTTTCCTTTTTTTTTTTTACTTTTTTTTTTTTTTTACTTTGTTTCTCCTCAATAAGTTTCCCTGAGTTGAGGAAGGAAGGGAGAAAAGAATTGGTTGTGATATGTACAGCACTAGGTATGACAATGTCAATAATCTTGTTTGGATACAGCATACCTTGTTTAGTAACCTTTTGTGCGAGAAGAGAAATGTGTTAGAATACAGCCTGTATCCAGTATTTTTTATGCTGCACAATGTAATGTGTATGTTTGTAATCTTGTATGGTTCTTTTTTTCTCAAAAAAAACCTTTTCTGATTAAAAAAAATAAATAAAATATTTGTCAAACAGGGTAAGATTGTTGTTGTTGTTGTTGTTACCCAGGTTTTTAATGAAACAATAGGATAATGTATCCAAAAATTGTAATTTGTTTGTCTAAAAACGTTAAATTCTTTTCCCTGGCAACAGCAGTTACATACTATCTGTGATACTTTTTTTATTTTTTTCATTAACCACTACCCGACGGCCGTACGACTTTATACGGCCGCGGGGTGGTTCTGAATCTCTAACAGGCCGTGTTTTTACGGCCTGCGCGCGCATCCAGCGGCGCAGGCGCGCGCGTCCGGCAGCGGCGCACGCGTGCTCGCCGCATCGCTAAGATGCCGATTCGAGTGCCTGGCGGCCATGATGTCCGCCAGGAACTCAGGATCGGCAGCTACAGGGACAAGACGTGGAGCTCTGTGTGTAAACACAGAGCTCCATGTCCTGTCAGGGGAGAGAGGAGACCGATCTGTGTCCCTTGTACATAGGGACATAGATCGGTCACCTCCCCCAGTCACCCCCCTCCACACACAGTTAGAACACAATTTAGGGTACACATTTAACCCCTTCCTCACCCCCTAGTGTTAACCCCTTCAATGCCAGTCACATTTATACAGTAATTAGTGCATATTTATAGCACTGATCGCTGTATAAATGTGAATGGCGCCAAAAATGTGTCAAAAGTGTCCGATGTGTCTGCCATAATGTCGCAGTCACGAAAAAAATGCTGATCGCCGCCATTAGTAGTAAAAAAAATAATAAAAAATAATAATAATTCTGTTCCCTATTTTGTAAGCGCAATAACTTTTGCGCAAACCAGACGCTTCTTGAGATTTTTTTTTTTTCAAAAACATGTAGAAGAACACGTATCGCCTAGACTGAGAAAAAAAAATGTTTTTTAAAAAAAATTGGGCTATTTATTATAGCAACAAGTAAAAAATATTGTTTTTTTTTCAAAATTGTCGCTCTATTTTTGTTTATAGCGCAAAAAATAAAAACCTCAGAGGCGATCAAATACCACCAAAAGAAAGCTCTATTTGTGGGGAAAAAAGGACGTCAATTTTGTTTGGGAGCCACGTCGCACGACTGCGCAATTGTCAGTTAAAGTGACGCAGTGCCACAAGCTGAAATTTCACCTGGTCAGGAAGGGGTATATGTGCCCAGTAAGGAAGTGGTTAATAAGCTTTTGAGATGTCTAACCCCTTCTCCTAAGGTCCAATTAAACCTTTAGGAGAAAGCTTGCATGTCATTCTACAGTCTACACCATTAGCTGGCAATAAAAACAGATTTTCTTGTTTTTTAAAGGGTTTGTAAACCCTTAATTTTTTATTTATTTTTTAAATAACAAACATGTCATACTTAAAGTTGTAAACCCAAAATGTCATCTTTGCATATAATTTTGTAGTTTTTTCTTAACAATGAATTGCCATGAGTAATTTTTTCTGTACCTGCCCCCTGTCCGTGTTATCAATATTTTCTTGAGTCATTACGTATACCCCGCATGCGCCGTATCATCCTTCATTCCGGCAAGCTGAGACCTGGCCGGAAAGATTCAGTGTCCATGTCGGGGCTGTGTCATTTCCTGCTTTTAGACGTCAGCCCCGACATCCTGCAATACTACATGCACAAGAGCATCATGGTTACCATGTGACCTGTACGTCACATGGTACAGGAGAGACAGACGGCACACAGACAGCCAATTTCAAAGTCATTGGAATGTGTCTGAGGAATGTGCTTACACAGCGTGCTCCCGGAGGTATTGTCACTCCTTTCTGAAGCACGCTGTGATTTATTTTCTATACATTTCCATAGTAACCGGAAACGAGGCTTGGAATATCTCTTTACTAGTGCGCATGCGTGGGATTATCGAGAGAAGGACGTTCTGTGGGCGGAAATACAAA
Organism: Rana temporaria; assembly: GCF_905171775.1. NCBI lineage: Eukaryota > Metazoa > Chordata > Amphibia > Anura > Ranidae > Rana > Rana temporaria. Next base: position 219,377,955 of record NC_053489.1, read on the forward strand.
GCAGATTTAGATGCAAAAGACCACAGTGAAGATGGCGCTGGCGAATATACTGAAATAAGGTTTGGATTATTAAGAACATACTGTATGCAGTAAGCTAACATTTTTATAAATACACAAAGTGGTCATTCGATTCATACTTAATTTGCCTTTCAGAATATTATGAATATAGTATTGATGTGTGTGGGTTTACAACCGCTTTAACCCCACTGTGCAGTTTGTTTTGAAAAGTTTGGCCCCGAACACCAACTTCTAGGGTCCCCCGGCAGCTCTCGCGACTCCTCCCCACATTGGTAAACCCCCTGGGAGAAGCGCTCCCAGGGGGTTACCTTGCGGGCACACTCATAAGTCCAGCATTTGCATCTATTGACAAGCCAATGGCTGCATTTCTATAAATCTATCCAATCTACCCCAGGCAGACCATTAGTGATATTGCCTAACAAATCGCCTGAAGGTGTTCCTTAATTTTTAGGCCCCTCTATGCAACTAGACTCCTAAAAAGTGTCACACATGTTGGATCCACATGCTCAGAAGGAGTAGCAGAATGTGTTTTGTGGTGTAATTCTCAGTATGTCCATGCTGTGTAGTAGAAGTATCCAGGGGCGTACTGACCAGTCGGGGCATTTTGGCAGTGGCCCGAGGGCCTGGCCGCAGAAGGGGGCTTGCCAGAACCGCCTGCTAAAACTCACTGGGGTCTGGGCTGGTCCAGGCACTGCTTGCTCACTCTTTCAGACTGGCGGCAGGATACATCTTTTTCGGGCCTGACCGGGCCCAAGCAGTGCGCATAAGGATCATATAGCAAGGTAAGGGGACCCGGCCCAGGTAGCTTTGCACCAGGTGAGCAGGCTCAGTGCACAAAGTCACATGGCATGCCTACGCAATGTCATTATGAGTTGCTCCATGCACTGGGCCTGTTCACCTGCTGCTGCAAACCTAACAGTGTACCCGGATAGGCCGCCACCTCCCTCTGAGTTCCTTCCCCTCCCTCGTCTTAGCCCAGCCACCCACTGCAGGGACCAGGTACCAGCCCAGTCACATACTGCAGGAACCAGGTACCAGGCCAGCCACCCACAGCAGGGACCAGGTGCCACCCCAGCCACCCACAGCAGGGACCAGGTGCCAGCCTAGCCACCCACAGCAGGGACCAGGTGCCAGCCCAGCCACCCACAGCAAGAACAAGTGCCAGCCCAGTCACCCACAGCAAGAACAAGTGCCAGCCCAGCCACCCACAGCAGGGACCAGGTGACAGCCCAGCCACCTACTGCAGGGACCAGGTGCCAGCCCAGCCACCCACAATAGGGACCAGGTGCCAGCCCAGCCACCCACAGCAAGAACAGGTGCCAGCCCAGCCACCCACAGCAAGAACAGGTGCCAGCCCAGCCACCCACAGCAGGGACCAGGTGTCAGCCCAGCCACCCACAATAAGGACCAGGTGCCATCCCAGCCACCTACAATAAGGACCAGGTGCCAGCCCAGCCACACACAGCAAGAACAGGTGCCAGCCCAGCCACCCACAGCAGGGACCACGTGCCAGCCCTGCCACCCACAACAGGACCAGGTGCCAGCCCTGCCACCCCACAGTGACCCACAGCAAGGCCAGGTGCCAGCCACCCACAGCAGGGCCAAGGACCAGGTCCCAGCCCAGCCATCCACAGCAGGGACCAGGTGCCAGCCAGCTACCCACAGCAGGGACCACGTGCCAGCCCTGCCACCCACAACAGGACCAGGTGCCAGCCCTGCCACCCCACAGTGACCCACAGCAAGGCCAGGTGCCAGCCACCCACAGCAGGGCCAAGGACCAGGTCCCAGCCCAGCCATCCACAGCAGGGACCAGGTGCCAGCCAGCTACCCATAGCAGGACCAGGGTGCCAGCCAGCCACCCATAGTGACCCACATCAGAGCCAGGGATCAGGTGCCAGCCAACTACCTACAGAAGGGCCAGGGTGCCAGCCAGCTACCCACAGGAGACAGCCACCCATGGTGACACACACAGCAGGGCCAGGGTGCCAGCCAGCCTCAGAGAATGTGGGAGCCAGCCACAACTTTGGTACCCATAGTTAGGGTAAGAGGAGCGCTACACAGTGACAATTCTATTTCTACTTTGTGAGAGGTTGTGACAGGGGTGAAAGTAATGGCACAAGGAGGGGGTCCCGTGAGTACCAGAGTGAATAAAGGTGTTCACTGTACACTGTTAGAAAGATGCACCCTCCAGGTCCCATTAGACTCCTTTGTAGTATCTCATAAAGCCTGGAGGGGCTTTCTTCTAACAGAGACTCTCTAATGGACACTGAAGGGAGCAAGTCTGTTAGAGAGAGACCCCCCTCCAGGTCCCATTAGACTGTTTTAGTCTCTAAACATGATAGGTAGTCAGGAAATTAAATACCTCATTCATGTCCGTTGGAAACTTGAAGGTGCACCTTGAATGTTGGGGCCCATTATGTAGCTAGGCTGCAAAAAAATCTCAAATATGTGGCACCATGGTGTACTTGATGTCATTTTAAGTATATGCTCATGCTGTGGATGAAAAAATATTTTTTTCACTGCCAGCTGTGTGTTAAAAACTTTGTCTCTTTTCCAAAGACTTGTGTCAAAAAATGTGATCTACAAAAGACTCACCGTGCCTCTAATTAAATAAATAGACAAGGGTCCATTTTGCAAAATGGGGTCATTGTGTGGGTTATTCTCCTATTCTGGCACTTAGGGGCCTTGAGAAATAGAATGGGTAGTCAGGAAATCATTTTTGTGAATAAGAGTGATTGGTGTGTCCTCTTTTGAATCCGGCACCTCATCCCTATAAATTGTAATATAGGGTTGTGAAAAAATGAGAGTGATTATAACGGTGCCATTTGAACAAGTCATAAAAATAATCAAATCAGCTCTCGCGACTCCTCCCCACATTGGTAAACCCCCTGGGAGAAGCGCTCCCAGGGGGTTACCTTGCGGGCACACTCATAAGTCCAGCATTTGCATCTATTGACAAGCCAATGGCTGCATTTCTATAAATCTATCCAATCTACCCCAGGCAGACCATTAGTGATATTGCCTAACAAATCGCCTGAAGGTGTTCCTTAATTTTTAGGCCCCTCTATGCAACTAGACTCCTAAAAAGTGTCACACATGTTGGATCCACATGCTCAGAAGGAGTAGCAGAATGTGTTTTGTGGTGTAATTCTCAGTATGTCCATGCTGTGTAGTAGAAGTATCCAGGGGCGTACTGACCAGTCGGGGCATTTTGGCAGTGGCCCGAGGGCCTGGCCGCAGAAGGGGGCTTGCCAGAACCGCCTGCTAAAACTCACTGGGGTCTGGGCTGGTCCAGGCACTGCTTGCTCACTCTTTCAGACTGGCGGCAGGATACATCTTTTTCGGGCCTGACCGGGCCCAAGCAGTGCGCATAAGGATCATATAGCAAGGTAAGGGGACCCGGCCCAGGTAGCTTTGCACCAGGTGAGCAGGCTCAGTGCACAAAGTCACATGGCATGCCTACGCAATGTCATTATGAGTTGCTCCATGCACTGGGCCTGTTCACCTGCTGCTGCAAACCTAACAGTGTACCCGGATAGGCCGCCACCTCCCTCTGAGTTCCTTCCCCTCCCTCGTCTTAGCCCAGCCACCCACTGCAGGGACCAGGTACCAGCCCAGTCACATACTGCAGGAACCAGGTACCAGGCCAGCCACCCACAGCAGGGACCAGGTGCCACCCCAGCCACCCACAGCAGGGACCAGGTGCCAGCCTAGCCACCCACAGCAGGGACCAGGTGCCAGCCCAGCCACCCACAGCAAGAACAAGTGCCAGCCCAGTCACCCACAGCAAGAACAAGTGCCAGCCCAGCCACCCACAGCAGGGACCAGGTGACAGCCCAGCCACCTACTGCAGGGACCAGGTGCCAGCCCAGCCACCCACAATAGGGACCAGGTGCCAGCCCAGCCACCCACAGCAAGAACAGGTGCCAGCCCAGCCACCCACAGCAGGGACCAGGTGTCAGCCCAACCACCCACAATAAGGACCCGGTGCCATCCCAGCCACCTACAATAAGGACCAGGTGCCAGCCCAGCCACCCACAGCAAGAACAGGTGCCAGCCCAGCCACCCACAGCAGGGACCACGTGCCAGCCCTGCCACCCACAACAGGACCAGGTGCCAGCCCTGCCACCCCACAGTGACCCACAGCAAGGCCAGGTGCCAGCCACCCACAGCAGGGCCAAGGACCAGGTCCCAGCCCAGCCATCCACAGCAGGGACCAGGTGCCAGCCAGCTACCCATAGCAGGACCAGGGTGCCAGCCAGCCACCCATAGTGACCCACATCAGAGCCAGGGATCAGGTGCCAGCCAACTACCTACAGAAGGGCCAGGGTGCCAGCCAGCTACCCACAGGAGACAGCCACCCATGGTGACACACACAGCAGGGCCAGGGTGCCAGCCAGCCTCAGAGAATGTGGGAGCCAGCCACAACTTTGGTACCCATAGTTAGGGTAAGAGGAGCGCTACACAGTGACAATTCTATTTCTACTTTGTGAGAGGTTGTGACAGGGGTGGAAGTAATGGCACAAGGAGGGGGTCCCGTGAGTACCAGAGTGAATAAAGGTGTTCACTGTACACTGTTAGAAAGATGCACCCTCCAGGTCCCATTAGACTCCTTTGTAGTATCTCATAAAGCCTGGAGGGGCTTTCTTCTAACAGAGACTCTCTAATGGACACTGAAGGGAGCAAGTCTGTTAGAGAGAGACCCCCCTCCAGGTCCCATTAGACTGTTTTAGTCTCTAAACATGATAGGTAGTCAGGAAATTAAATACCTCATTCATGTCCATTGGAAACTTGAAGGTGCACCTTGAATGTTGGGGCCCATTATGTAGCTAGGCTGCAAAAAAATCTCAAATATGTGGCACCATGGTGTACTTGATGTAATTTTAAGTATATGCTCATGCTGTGGATGAAAAAATATTTTTTTCACTGCCAGCTGTGTGTTAAAAACTTTGTCTCTTTTCCAAAGACTTGTGTCAAAAAATGTGATCTACAAAAGACTCACCGTGCCTCTAATTAAATAAATAGACAAGGGTCCATTTTGCAAAATGGGGTCATTGTGTGGGTTATTCTCCTATTCTGGCACTTAGGGGCCTTGAGAAATAGAATGGGTAGTCAGGAAATCATTTTTGTGAATAAGAGTGATTGGTGTGTCCTCTTTTGAATCCGGCACCTCATCCCTATAAATTGTAATATAGGGTTGTGAAAAAATGAGAGTGATTATAACGGTGCCATTTAAACAAGTCATAAAAATAATCAAATCAGAATTATAAAAAACGTTTAATTGATAATACAAAAATAGTATAAAAACATTAAGGTTCGATTAGGATTGACATTGGTTGTTAAGGAATCCCGACATGTTTTGGCAAATCGTTGCCTTCCTCAGGGGTATGAGTCAATCAATATATTTTGTACAATCTAATAAGAGATACATACACATAATTAGTTCAGAGTTTATATTCATATTTATATATATTGATTGACTCATACACCTGAGAAAGGCAACGATTTGTCGAAACATGTCGGGATTCCTTAACAACCAATGTCAATCCTAGTCGATCCTTAATGTTTTTATACTATTTTTGTATTATCAATAAAACGTTTACATTTATAATTCTGATTTGATTATTTTTTATGACTTGTTTAAATGACACCGTTATAATCCCTCTAATTTTTTCACAACCCTATAGTCAGGAAATCAGATTCTATATTCCTGCCCCTTGAAAGCCTGAAGGTGTTTCTTGGATTTTGGGCTCCTCTATGCATCTAGGCAGAGAAAAAGTCTCAAACATGGTATCCTCATACTAGGGATTAGAAGAATGTGTTTTGGGGTGTAATTATAAATATTCCCATGTTGTGTGTAAGAAAAAAAAACTTTAAAAATGAAATTTGTGAACTAAATCTAATTTTATTTACTTTCTTAATTTTCCCCCAAACTTTGGGAAAAATGACAGCTTCAAAAAACTCATCCCTCTTACTAAATACCTTAGACTATCTACTCTACTATTGGTTATTTACTTTCTACCCCATTCATCTACCTATATGCAGTAAGAAACTTTTGTTGAGTAAGTGTTTGTTGTACAAAAGAAACTTCTTTAAGAAATCAGTACTGCAAACAACATTGTAAGTCAAGCTGTGCATTCATTTAATGACTAGATGCACGGAGATAGACAATCATTCACACCGAGCCATAACAAGGTACTCTCCAGCACCGTCGCTGCTTAACACCTGCACAATTGGTGAGAATTTAATGCTGCCTTGTTCTTCGAGTACAGTTAACATAAGGATAGTTACATGTAGAAGCAGTAGAAGAAATTCCATTTACACCTTTTGAAAGTCAGTGGCTTGTGAAAGAATCAAAGGTATAAGTGACAGTTATCTCTGTCATCCATTTCTATATTGTAAAAATCATCATGATGTAAATGTAATTATAGCTTCTCTAGAATGCATAATCTTCTATATAATAACACTCAGATGTTTATTATATATCTGTATGCAGTAAATTTACATATTACCACACTATTAATGTCTAAGGGCCATATCCACAAAAGAGATACTCCGGCGTAAGCCGTCGTATCTCTGGTTCTAACTTTGGAACTGATCCTCAGAAGCAGTTTTCCTAAGTTAGGCAGAAGATCCGACATCTGTAAGAGACTTACACTGCCGGATCTTAGGATGCAGTACCGCATCCGCCACTGGGGGCATTTCGAGTCGAAATGCCTCTGCTAGTATGCAAATTAGCACTTAGGGCGATCCTCAAAGCTTTTGTGCCTAGTTTTTTCGCCGTAAGTGTTAGTTTGCCTGGTGTAAAACTAGGGCTGCTTTTACAAAGTGTAAAGTTAGTCACACCTTGTAAAGGCCCATTCAAGCGACGGCATTTGGTATGCATTCTCGAGGGAGAACTCCACGGCAATTTGTAAATTCCAAACCGGCATGGGTTCCCCCCCAGGAGCATACCAGGCCCGTAGGTCTGGTATGGGTTGTAAGGAGACCCCCCCTCCGCCGAAAAATTGACGTAGGGGGTCCCCCTACAATCCATACCAGACCCGTATACAAAGCACGCTACCCGGCCGGTCAGGAAGGGAGTGGGGACGAGCGAGCGCCCCCCCCCTCCTGAGCCGTGCCAGGCCGCATGCCCTCAACATGGGGGGGTTGGGTGCTCTGGGGCAGGGGGGCGCACTGCGGGCCCCCCCACCCCAGAGCACCCTGTCCCCATGTTGATGAGGACAGGACCTCTTCCCGACAACCCTTGCCATTGGTTGTCGGGGTATGCGGGCGGGGGCTTATCGGAATCTGGGAGTCCCCTTTAATAAGGGGGCCCCCAGATACCGGCCCCCCACCCTAAGTGAATGGATATGGGGTACATCGTACCCCTACCCATTCACCTGTAGGCAAAAAGTAAAATGTAGTAAACACACAACACAAGGCTTTTTAAAATAATTTATTATTCTGCTCCGGATGCCCCCCCTGTCTTCGTTATTAGCTCAATTAGCAGGGGGGGCTTCTTCTTCCACTCTCCGGGGGTCTTCCGCTCTCCGGGGGTCTTCTCTTCTACATGCCGGTTTTTTCGTTGAAAATTGGCATGGAGTTCTCCCTCTCAGGAATGCATGCTGAGCGACGCTGTCATTTTTTGTTTTAATTATTTGTTTTCCCGGCGCGTCTTTTTTTCACCCGTCGCAACTTTAGTGTCCCGTCGCAATCCACAAAGCCGCCCGGCGTCAATTACGTTCGCGCGATGCACGTCGGGAAAATGACGTCACACGCATGCGCAGTACGGCCGGCGCGGGAGCGCGCCTCATTTAAATTGTAAACGCCCCCCGGAGAGGAGGAACGCCTTACGACGGCGGCACTTAACTTACACTGCTTGAAATTTTTACGTAAGTGCTTTGTGGATCAGGCACTTAGGTAAAAACTTTAAGTCAGTGTAACTTAACTGCTGAAAGTTAAGTTACGCCGCCTGGCTGAGGATTTGGCCCTAAATATATAGGGATAATTGTCCTCTTGCTATACAGATTATGGCTGAAACCGTTTTGGTTTTAAAGGTAGCCAAATCCAATGAAAGCTGATTTCTCAAAGGGTAGCTACGATGACCAATATCCTTACTCTTTTGATCCAGATTTGGACCAATTGTATTCCTCGATTCTATCAATTATCATTGACATGGCATATAATGTTATGTCATTTGAAACAGTATTTTTTTTTTTTTAAGTTTTATTGAAAGAGCTAAAGCGAATTACAATGTCATCATATAGAATGGAACATAGAACGGCATTTATTGTAGATGTAAAAATTACAAATTATGCATAAAGAAACAGCCTGAACATGTATTAATCCTAATATCCAACACGAATCTATGGAACAAGTTGGACAAGAAGAGAACTTATTTAAAACAGAGCTTGTGAGGGTCAGTGTTATGCACATTAGGATGTCTTCTATCTTGTGCCAAGAAAAATCAAGGTAGGGTTAGTATAATTGGTTAATTTAAGTGGTTGCATTAGAGATGAGTCTAAGATGTATTTTGCATCACTAAAGGAGTGTTCCACAGGAAACAGCTAATTAACATTAGATATTAAGACAGAAGCCTAATGACTGAGTTAAGGTAGTTCGGAGGGAGTATAGGTAGAAGAGGGCAAGTCAAAGTGGAAAGGGCGGGGGGGAGAGGTAAGGACTGGGTGGGGAATTAGTTCCTCCACCTCCACCAAAAGCCATAATTTGTCTATTCGACAACGTAGTAATGTGTAGGGAGATAGATATCTAAAGATCATACTATTGGTATGCTCGTGTTTATTCACCTCTGAAACAGTATTTAAAGTGATACTAAAGTCTAGTTTTTCTTTCTTTAAAAATAACAAACATGTTATACTTATCTGCTCTGTGCAGTGGTTTTATGCAGAGCAGCCCCGATCCTCCCTCTTCTCAGGTCCCTCGTCAGTGCTCCTGGCCCCTCCCTCCTCCCGTGCTGAGTGCCCCCCACAGCAAGCAGCTTGCTATGGGGGCACCCGAGCCGCAGCTCTCTGTGTCCATTCAGACACTGAGCCATAAATCGGCCCCTCCCCGTTCTCTTCTGATTGGCTAACTGAATTTGATAGCAGCGGAAGACAATGGCACCACTGCTGTGCCTGGATGGCTGAGGCATTTGTGCACATTGCTGGATAGAGATGGGGTTCAGGTAAGTATTAGGGGAGCTGAGGGGGGCTGCTTCACACAGAATGCATTAAGATAAAAAACCTTTTGCCTTTATAACCACTTATATATATATATATATATATATATATATATATATATATATATATATATATATATATACTTATAATACAATTGCTATTAACTGCAGATGACCTTCAAAATGCACAATTACCTGACATAAATAGCTCTGATATTCTTAAAGTGTAGCTAACCCCCCCCCCAAAAAAAAAAGTAAAGAATAAACAAAAAAACAATATATTGAAGCTTGCCAGTTCAGATGACATCCATGCATTAGTGTCCTTTTTTAAGGCCTTTCCCCTTCTATCCAATAAGCCATGGTAGCAATCCAGGCTGGACTTCAAACATGTCTGTTTTTGTTTATCTGCATTAAATGGGGTGGGGGGATTAGCAGTTTACCCAGAAAAAAATATCACTTTGTTTTTGCTTCTTGATCACCTCACAGCAAGTGAGAAGGACACTGCATGTCTGACAAGATCCACTGGTATTTCTGGTTCTTAGGCCCCTTTTACACTGGCGCAATCTCTCCGCTGATCCCAGCTGAGCAGACGGATGATAGATCCATGTCTGCTCCACTGACACAGCCCACTGTCCTCTATGGGCTGTCGGATGGAAAAGAACCACCTGTCCGATTCCATCCGACTGTCATCCAATCCGCCATGCTGGAAGGATGGGGAACATATCCCCATCCGTCTAATTTTAGCGGACATCGAATGTTGGCAGGTGTAATTGGACACGTACTGGCTGACATCTACTGCTCCATAGAAGAAAATGGATGGTCTGATCAAATTTGTCTGAAAAACTGATAGGCGAACATGATCGGTCCGTCAGTTTGAAAGGGGCCTTATGCCGCGTACACACGATCGGAATTTCCGATGAAAAAAGTCTGCTAGTGTGTGGGCCCCATCTGACTTTTTCCCGCTGGTGTTTAGAAATATAACATGTTTTCTTTTTTTCCAATGGACAAAAAAAAAACAATAGGAAATTCTTATCATCTGTGTGGAACTCCGACAGAGAAAAAACCCACGCATGCTCAGAATCAAGTTAACGCATGTTCGGAAGCATTGAACTTCATTTTTCTTGGCTCGTTATAGTGTTTTATGTCACTGTGTTTTGGACGGCCGGAATTTGGTTTGATAGTGTGTATGCAAGACAGCTTGAACAGAATTCCGACAAAAAAATCCATCAGATTTTAGGCCATCGGAAATTCCGATCGTGTGTACGGGGCATTAAACTTACAGCCACCTATCAGAAACTAAACTGACAGGTTTTGAACTTAAGTTTGCCCACAAAATGAAGCATGATTTACCAGTTCTTCCACTTCAGCCTTTGCTTTAATGAATTGGTTTGTTATTGTTCTGAAAAATTTAATTGCACAACTATTGCCTACAGGGTTATTGGCCCTCTATTTAGGTCCACCCTGTGTCCTTGGCAGAATATTGCACTTCACGCATAATCTTTCCTGCTGACTCATGTTACTTCTACTGCTACTTGCAATGGACCAAGGCTTGTGAGTCATGACCTCTCTCTGATGGTGAGGCCCCTCAGAGGATGGGTCCACGATGCCCTGCTCGAACAATATATTCTAACTGATTATTAATTTGCATAAGGATGATTTTCATGCACTAAAACAAGCTCTTGAAGAATACTAAATAATTAGTCCAACAGTATATGCAGCTCCAAAAGATGAAATGAAAATGCACTTTATAGGATGCTAAGAATAGATGTAATTATTTAACGTAATGGCTCCATGGACCGGATATGTTAAATGGCATTAGTTTAAAAAATATGTACAAATGAACTACTTATTTTCAAAGAATTCCAGAGACATTCTGTACTGGAGACTGATAAAAAAGACTATGCTGGAAGCTAAACCAGCAAGCTGGCTGATACAAAAAAGAAATAGAAATGTAATTTCTAGATGTCAGGTTACATTTAACATTATAGGAAGATACTACAAACATACCACGTTCATTATGACGCTTCCGTAGATAGGCACTTTGACAGCAGATACAAGGATAATTCACTAACAAATGTGGTTTTCTAAAGCTGAATTTCAGGCAAATAGCTACAATAAATATATAGATTAAATACATACAGTATATGGGCACTGTTCTGTTGGCCAAAGGATTTGTATTTCTATTCATCTAATTCTAAAATTTACACAAATGTGCAACACAGCAAAGCCCTACCTGGGAGGGTAGAAGACCTGATTTTTTCTGCTGAAGTTATGTGGCTCTTATGAAGACATGTGCACAACAACAAAAAATCGTAATTTTTTGTTCCGTTTAATTCCGTAGATTCGTAAAGATTCGTAATTTCGGAAGACTCAAGTTTTCCTATTTGGACCCGTTCTTATTTCGTAAGACACAAGTTTTCCTATTCGGACCCGTTCGTATTTTCGTAACAGTTTTATTTTCGTTTATACTGAATGATTCGTAATTCTGTCTAATTTATTTTCGTTGATTCGAAATTCGTAATTTTGTTAGACAATAATTTTTGTTTAATGGATTCGTAATTTTGTACTTTCGCAAATACATCGCAACATATTAAGATATACTTTCTCTTAAGCCCCGTACACACGGTCAGACTTTTTGCCAACAAACGTCAAAATGAGCGTTTTCCAAAAAATCCGACCGTGTGTACGCTCTATCGGACAAACTTTTTCGGTTATAAAGGTCTGGCCAACTCCCTTCAGACAAAAATCCACGGAAAAGTTTGTTTGAAGTCCGATCGTGTGTACGAGGCTTTACACTGTACAATGTGACTCAGCACAAAAGAGATAAGCTGATTGGCTAAGATATTAAGTAATCACTCACTAACTACACTGCCCAGTGCCCATTCGAAAGAACGATACGAGTACACAAATTTACGAACAGACAAAGAAACGGATTTACAAAACACACAAATGAAAATACGAACATACGAATGAAAATACGAACAGACAAAGGATTTAAAATACGGAATGCAAATCGTTTGTTATAGATGTCATTTTCGTTCTGTTGCTTTTTCTGTGTTTCGTATTTTAGTAAGATTGTCCAATCATATGTTTGTATTTTTGCTTGTTCGTTATTTTGCTTATTCGTAATTCCGTAATTTTTGTATTTTGGTTCTTTCAGCTTTTCGGATGTTCGAATTGATACGAATGTACAAATACTAACAAATTTGTACGAAAATCCATTCGTTACGAACGGGAACGCACATGTCTACTCTTATGCCCTGTACACACCATCAGAGTTTCCATCGGATTAAACCACAACAGGTTTTTTCTGACGGAATTCCGTTCAAGCTGTCTTGCATACACACGGACACACCAAATTCAGGCCGTCAAAAACACAGTGACGTACAACACTACAACGAGCCTAGAAAAAATTAAGATCAATGCTTCCGAGCATGCGTCAAATTGTTTCGGAGCATGGGTGTTTTTTTCTCCGTTGGAGTTCCATACAGACGAACGGAATTTTTTTCCGTCGGGAAAAAAAGGGAACATGTTCTCTTTCTAACTCCGTCGGAATTTCCGGTGGAAAAGTCTGATGGGGCATACACACGGTCGGAATATCCGATGAAAGAATTCTGTCTGACTTTTTCCATCGGAAATTCTGATCGGGTGTACGAGGCATTACAGTTTTTTCCTTATTCCCAGGCAGTAACTGGACAATGAAAGGTGAAACTGCACTCTAATGAGCTCATCTCTCTGCCAACTGTCTGATGATAGTTGTTTTTTTGTACCATCAATGATTTATTTCTTATTGTTTGATTATAATAAAAAAATTGCAATGAGAAGTGAACTTAGTTTAATTCATACATAGTTCCCTGTGTGGATATATGTTATAAGCTTTTATGACATAGTTGTAGTGATCTCAATGTAGTGATCTCATAAATGTCCAATAAATGTAGTGATATAGATGTATAGTATGATGACTATAAATTACGTTGTTTCGCAGCAACACACAGGCTCTCCAGAGAAAGCAATTTTAATTAACTTCCAAAAACATACAAAGTCCAAAGTCCACAGACGATACAAATCTAACAGAGTAATTTAGAATCCCATCTTTTCCTAGACCTGTGCCATATTCATATCAGAGTGACAAGACTAGCTGAATGCCAGCTTGAGTGTCTCAAATATTGGTCTCACACTGGAGGGAGGGGTTCTTCCAGGTCAACCAAATGCTTCCCTGAATGAATGCCCCCCCCCTCAAGTCTAATTACCATTAATAAATACTTCCTTATGTATGTAAGCAATTTACCCTTTGAGGCAGGCCATACCTCACACACAGGTAGTCTTGGACAAGATTAACACATCCAAGGGTCTTCAGCTGTCCCTTTGTTGGTCACTAACCCTTTGGTCAACAAACACCCTTTGATGTGTAATATGTAATTACAGGTTTGATGTGTAAACTAGATTCCTCCTGGACCCCTGCACACTGACAATCTTTTGATGTGTAAAATCCTGGACTGAAATCTGGCCTGGTCAATTTTGGACTTATAACACAATAATACGACATTATATATATATTAAAGTGGATGTAAACCCCCAAAAAAATGTTTTTTTTTTATGTCACAATGTAGAGTATAAGATTTCCTATCATATGTGTCCAGTCTTGCCACACAGAGTTAATCCAGCGCTGAGCAATCCTCTTTTAATGTTCAGTGAAAATTAACAGAATTCCAGATAAAAACTTGCCAAATTATTAAGTCCGTTTCTCTGTTCTTGCTTTGTGTTACAGGTTATTTACATATCTAGAGCTTGGACATGTTTATCATATGTTATGTTATGTTTATCATAATATGAGGTGATCCAAAGTTCATTGTATATTACCAGGATATGTAAGGAGGAGTGGTATATTACCACTCCTCAGTAAATAGATACAAAATATGCCTGTGTGCACCCAAAAAAGGGCAAAAAACGTGCAGTGCCCAGGAATATCAAGAGGTGGGGCTTTAAATGCCTTTACAGCTCATCAATTTCGGGTGTGTCAGAGAACCAACCGTGGAAGAACTGGCAGACCTGTCTTGCACGGACCTACGAGCACAGTGCGCATGCGCGCGCATACGAGCACAAGGCGCATGCGCGCATACGAGCACAATGCTCGCGCATACGAGCACAAGTACATTGTTCTTTACTGCGCACGCGGGCGGGACTCCTGGCGTCAGTGTCCTATTTAAAGCTTGTTGCAGCAGTCACCAACTGCTGCATGATCTTCAGCCCTTGGTGTGATCCTTAATCCTTGTTCCTGTTCTCCTTGTATTCCTCTTGATGATCCGGCTTGCCTGACCAGACTTCTCCGTGTATGACCCCCTGGCTTGTCTCTCGGCTTATCCTTGTCCTGTTCCTGTCTGCTGGATCCAGTGTATGACCTCGGCTTGCCTTCTGACCTGTTCCAGTCACTTCCTGCTTCCTGTGTATGACTACCGGCTCGGCTCCTGACTCCGCCCCTGGGTTTTCTGCCAGTCCACCTCATCTACTACTTCTGTGGTACCCCTGGCTGACTGCGTATCCTGGTCTACAGTTGATCTCCAACATCTACTCAGCAAATCGCAGCTGGCAACTCCTGCATCTCTGGGCATAGCTCCCCCTGTGTCACCTCCAGGGGGCGTTCTGCACTTAGTCGCAAGGGAAGCCCTCTCAGCACTTCGGCCTCTGGTAAGGTACGTGACAGGGTGATACTAACAAGCCCCTTTTTAATAGCATTAGGAAGGTGACAGATTATATTTAAGGAGACATCAGGGATCTATTAGACCCCTAATGTCTCCCTTAACTTTAACTGTTAATGAAGCACAGATTAGGCTTGGTTAGCTGCTTCCCTGGCTGTTGTATCTAGGAAATAACATATATGAAGCCAAAAGCACTCAGAGATGAGTGTTTCAGACTTCATGTACAGCAGTGGAGATCCTCCCGATTGCTATCCTGAACACATTTGATGTGGCGATGGGCTAGGGGATTCTTGTGGCAAGAGGGCAGCACACTATGAGTACAGTAAAAGTGATTGGCTTTCTCTATGGCTGCTTGATCACTTTTACATTAAAGCCAGAGAGGCTGCTGAACAAATCAGATACAAGCTTGCAGCTGCTGTAGCCATAAGATTGTTTTATACACTGGATGTACTATAAATGTCCAGAGAACTGCAATAGTTAAACAAAGACACTAAGGGCCAGATTCACAGAAGAGATACGACGGCCCTAAGATCCGACAGGTGTAATTGACTTACACGGTCGGATCTTAGGATGCAATACTTCGGCCGCCGCTGGGTGGAGTTTGCATCGTTTCCCGGGCGTCGGGTATGCAAATGAGCCTTTACGGCGATCCACGAAGGTTTTCTCGTTCGTTACGTTACGTCATCGCTAGTTGTTTTTTCCTGTCGCAAAGTTAAGCCTGCTTTAACATGGCTTAACTTTAGACGAGCCATGTTAAAGTATGGCCGTCGTTCCCGGGTCAAATTTAAAATTTCTTTTTTTTGCGCAAGACGTCAGGGAATACGAAAGGACGTTACGCACATCGCCGTTCAAAAAAATGACGTTACTTCACGCAAAGCACGGCGGGAATTTCAAAACGGAGCATGCGCAGTACGTCCGGCGCGAGACTGCACCTAATTTAAATAGTACACGCCCCATTTGAATTAGGCGGGCTTGCGCCGGACGTCTTTACGTTACTCCGCCGCAAGTTTATACTCAAGTGCTTTGTGAATCAGGCATTTATGAGGAAAACTTACGGCGGTGTAACTTAAAGACCATACGTTACGCCGCCGCAGTTCTTTCTGAATCTGGCCCTAAGTAGTGTATTTATAAAAAAAAAAGGCAAAAAATGAGTTTTCCAGTTTATTTATTTATAGTATTACAGGTACTTATATAGCTCTGTTAATGTACTCAGCGCTTTACATATACATTGTACATTCGCATCAGTCCCTACCCACAAGGAGCTTACAATCTACTAACTCACATTCATACACATACTGTACTTGGGGCCAATTTAGACAGGATCTAATTAACCTACCAACCAATGAAAGTGCATGTACATTTGTTCTGTGAAAATAGAGCAAAACTCTTTTTCCTATGATACTTAGTGCCATCTGGTGGCCAAATGCCATATTTCTGTATTGAGCCAATGAAAAAATAAGTAAAGTAAAGTATCTAGCACAGGAAATGCATAATAACAGTGGTTTTAATGTTTTATGTATACAGTACAGTATATTTTAATAGTTTTTGCCCTATTCACAGAGCATGAATGTACATGTTGCTATGTTAATAATACTGTTTAGATTGTCACGGCTGATTACCTATAATATTAATAAGAATGTACATTAATAAGAAGGTGATTCAGGAAAGGTGCTTTCCGTGCAGGTTTCCAGCCTGGCATTCAAAACGCACTGTCTTTGAAAAATCTGCTGAGATCAATATCATGTTAACATAACAGCACCCCACACACAGATCGTAAATGCAATGAGTTTGCGGGCACCATGTTGTATTGTACCGCAACATCAACCAATGTATTGGGGCACATTTTTCAAAAGTAGTTCATGCACTAATTTTTGTGCGTTTAGGTGCAATATGTAGCCCATTCAAATGAACAGGCTGCCACTGGCTTGCACATGTAGTGCTCTTCATATTCTTCATAGTTTTATGTGAATAAAGACTTTTGGATCTCAGTTTGTGTACAGCCATCCGGATTTTCCTTTATATAAAGAAAAAAAGCAAAATCTAGGTATAAGTATAAGTACAGACATCACAGTTAAGTACTGTTCTTTAATGTTTACAAGCAAGTGACAGGAATCGTACAGCATAAAGACTCCACACAGCAATGCTTTATGGCAGATAATAACTATTTTTGAACAACTTGTCACAGCTTGTGAAATACACAAGCTGGTGCTGCTTCATCAGGAACATGTCTTTCAGACCATCCCATATTTATTATTTTTAACATTTATTCATTCATTCAAAAATACACAATATATTTTTTCTATATATATTTTTTTTCCATAAGGATTTTTGTGATGCCGACCAGCAACCATCATTATACTGCATCAGGTCAGCTCGTTCCTGCAAATCGCCGTAGGTGTACGTCGGCTCCTTTAAGAGCCATGGCAGGCACGGGCATGCCCGCTACACAGCTGGGGACCCGATGCGCGTGGCCGGCGTCTGCGATGTCCGCCGGCCGATCGCGGGAAAGAGAGCCAGAACGGGGATCTGTCAATGTAAACAGACAGAGCCCCATTCTGACAGGGGAGGAGAAAGAAATCTACTGTTCCTAGCGATTAGGATCTCTCTGCTCCTCCAGTCAGTCCCATCCCCCCACAGTTAGAAACTTGATCGCCCTTCCCTGCCAGTGACATTTACAAAGCAATCAGTGCTTTTTTATAGCACTGATCGCTGTATAAATGTCAATGGTTCCAAAAAATTATTAAAAATGTCATCTGTCTGCCGCAAAGTCGCAGTCCCGCTAAAAATTGCAGATAGCCGCAATTACTAAAAAAGAAAAAATATTATAATAAAAATGCCATAAATCTATCCCCTATTTTATAAATGCTATAACTTTTGCGCAAACCAATCAATATACGCTTAATGGCATTTTTTTTTATTTTTTACCAATAATATGTAGAAGAATACATATTGGCCTAAACTGATTCAAATTTTTTTTTTGGGGGGGGGGTGCGGGGGATATTTATTATAGCAAAAATTAAAAAATTGTGTTTTGCTTTTTTCAAAATTGTCGCTCTTTTTTTTGTTTGTAGCACACAAAAAAACGCAGAGGTGATACCACCAAAAGAAAAACAAGCTAAATAAGTGATAAGCGCTCCAGGTATGTGATGAATCACAACACAGTGTATAAATAGATGAATGAAACACAAAAATGAAAAGGGGGTGAGTGACCAAACTCAGAATGTGCAGTGCGTATCAAAAAATACAATAGAAAAAATTCAGTGTTAAGACAACGTGGAACCCTTTGGGGTGTCGCGTCCCCTGTGGGTTAAAAATCACTGAAATGTGCACACATATAAAAATAATATATAAAAGGTATAGGATATATAATATACAAAATGTGATGTCTAATAAGTGAATAGAGATCTGTAGTAAACAACAATAGTGATAGTGATGAGACAGTCTATTGATGAAGATAATGGGATGTTCACATGTGAAGATTCCTATATATAAGGCAGTGATTGGGGAATCCTTATTGGTGTTGTAGTGCCCTTACCATGAAGGTGCTATATGTGCGCATATAGGGATATCCCTCCGGGTCTCCGATCACCTTTCTCCTGGGATCACTCAGTGCAGGTAATTCCAACTGCTGTGTGCCATGAAGGTGTTTATATGTACACATATAATGCTGGTCCTCCGGGTCTCCAATTCCTTTTTTCCTGGGATCACTCAGTTGGTTCCAGCTGCTGTGTAACTCCCAAAAGGGTCCAAGTAATAATGGTCCAAAAAGTTAAGCAATGGGATAGGAAGAAGAAAAGAGATTGCCTCCGATTGTGTAGTGGGTTTAGGGATCCAAAAAGTATTTATTCAAAACATAAAATGCAGATGATACAAAGGTAACACAGAAGGCGTTGTGTATTGCCAAGCAGCGTTGATAATAAAGTGCAGACGTGGCGTTTAAAATTACCGCCTTACGTCCTATGGTCTCCGGCTTGTGTGAGTAATTTCCTCGGTCTCGGCTTGCGACTCCCTACGGCGTTACGTCACGCACCTCGTGACTTCATCAGGGTCAGAAAGCTCTATTTGTGGGGGGAAAAAGGACATCAATTTTGTTTGGGTAAGGCTGCAATGATGAGCACGGTAAGGCTGCAATGATGGGCATGGGGAGGCTGCAATAATGGACACAGTAAGGCTGTAATGATAGGCATGGTGAGGCTGCAATGATGGGCACAGTGAGGCTGCATTGACGGTCACAGTGAGGCTGCATTGATGGGCACAGTGAGGCTGCATTGACAGGCACAGTGAGTCTGCATTGGCGGGCTCAGTGAGGATGCATTTTATGGGCACTGGTGAGGCTGCATTGATCTTGTGTACCATGTCTGCAGTCTCTTACCATCTTCTGTATCATGTCTACATTCTCTTACCATCTTTAGTATCATGTCCTCAGGCTCTAACCATCTCCTGTTCCATGCCCGCAGCCTCTGACATCTCCTGTATCATGCCTGCAGCCCCTGACACCTTCTGTACCATGCCCACAGCCTCGGACATCTTGACATCTCCTGTATTAGGCCTGCAGCCTCTGACAGCTTGACATCTCCTGTACCGGGCCTGCAGCCTCTGACATCTTGACATCTCATGAACCATGCCCGCAGCCTCTGACATCTTGACATCTCCTGTACCATGCCCGCAGCCTCTGACATCTCCTGTACTATGCCCACAGCCTTTTGATATCTCCTGTATCATGTCCGCAACCTCTGACCATCTCCTGTCTTATATAATGTCTGCAGTCTCTGAGGGAGTCTGGAGAGGAGTCAAGAGTGGGAGCGTCGCTGGGATTGGGGTCATAGGAAAAGTCAGATGTGTGTGGACTGTGGAGAGGAGACTATAGAAAAACCAGAGCCACCAAGCTGGAGTCAACTGACTGAGCCCTGCATGGTGCACTTGAGAGGAGGTCAGTGACAGCGCGGCCAGGCCAGTCTGAGGGGGGGGTCACTGATGTATGGGGGGAGTGAATACCACAATGTAAGGGGGCACCGATATAAAGGTTTCCCCTTTATATCAGTAACCCCACCCCTTTACCTTAGTGTATTCTTTCTGCGGAAGGCAGTCTCTGATAACCAGAGTTCTCCTACATTCCCAGATATATATCTATAGATATAGATATATATCGATGTATATATATATATATATATATATCCTGTATAATAATAATATTCCTCCTTTTGTTCTTAAAGTGGAGTTCCAGCCTTTTTTCATGTTTATTAAAAGCCAGCAGCTATGCTTTTTGTAGCTGCTGACTTTAATAAACATACACTTACCTGCTCCACTGTCCAGAGCGCCACTCCTCTCCCTGCCTCTCCGCCGGCGCCTCCATCCTAACTGTGTGACAGCTTTCGGCTTCACAGCCCGGGCACTCACTGCACATGCGTGAGCGGCGCTGCGCATCCTGATTGGACAGGCGAACGCCTACAGGGAGGGGCCGCAGTAGGCGATATGACGTATCGCCTAAGCGGTCCCTGGGCGGAAGGAGGAAGTGGGACAGGAAGTTCCACTCCTCCTGAAGCCCCCACTCCCCCCCCCAAAAAAATTACATGCCAATTTCCACCCACTTTTGGGTGGAACTCCGCTTTAACAATCTGCAGTCATAAGCCTAAACCACTGGAGGGAGCCAAGCTTTTCTAACGGGGGGTGGAATGTGTGTGATTGGGACTAGCTATTTTTCACATGTTTTTCAGTTTTGTTTTTTTGTTTGTTTTTTTAATTCTTGGCTGGATATTATACTTTTATAGCAGTAATAGTAAGTCTGGTTAAAAAAAAAAAAAAGACATATGACCATCAATTTCAACCAAAAGACAAACAAATGTAAAACTTTGCATCCTCCAGACTGTAACTCTGTAAATGATCTAGAGATAGGGAAAAAACCTTAATAAAACATGTCTGAATTTGCTCTAATGAGGAAAAAGATTGTACTGATACCCAAAGATAACTGGATAATATATATATATATATATATATATATATATATATATATATATATATACACTGTATATCTCCAGTTATATTTTCAGCATTTGGAAATCCCTGCAGTAGAGATATGGCACATCGAGCATATAAACATCACATAAAAAACAGTCACATAAAATTTAAGCTCCTTGTAAACATTACAGTAATAACTCAAAATAAGTACTGAAGAAAAATAATCTCCAGTTTACAGTGAACAAAAATGAAATTCCCATTATTAAGATAAGAAAATGTTTATAAGTTAGTGCTTTGTGTTCCCAAACAGTGTTTGGTAGGACAAATTAAAATTCTTAGAAGAATTAGATCTGCAGAATTCAAGGTTGGAACACGGAGCACATAGATGCGTCATTGGTGTATCACTTTATAAAGGCTAAATAATATGTTAATTTTTCGGAGTTGGGGCTAAGCGGAAGGAAAAGATACGCTAAGACCCCTTTCACATTGAGGGCGTATTGCAGGCGCTATAGCATTAAAAATAGCGCCTGCAATCTGCCCTCAAACAGCTGCTCCATTGTCTCCAGTGTGAAAGCCCGAGGACAGTAGCAGGACAGTAAAAAAAAGTCCTGCTAGCCACATCTTTGGAGCGGTGAAAGAGCGGGGTGTTTACCGCTCCTCCACCGCTGCTGCCCATTGAAATCAATGGGACAGCGTAGCTATACCGCCCGCAATGCGCTGCTTCAGCAGCACATTGGGGGCGGTTTTACCCTTTCTTGGCCGCTGGTGGGGGTTAAATGTGCCCCGGTAGCAGCCAAAATTTGCCGCAAATCCACCCATAGCATCGGCGGTAAAGATAGAGCCATTTTACCGCCGACACTATGGGCGGTATATATGAAAGGGGTATACACTATAAACATACACTGTTGTCAATTGTTTTATGTTACTTTATATTTTTTATTTGGTGTATTTAAATACTCAGGGATTAGGGTAGTGCTGTCATTTATTTAGATTTGTTTAAGTTTAAAGGGATACTACATCTTTATGAACAGCTGCAGTCCGTAAAGATGTAGTGTATGTAGCTTGGGTTTTTTGTGTTTTACTGTGTTTAAAACTACCCCGGATATAAGCTAAAACTCACAATTAGATCTTTGCATATTTGCAAACTAAAAATGAAAAAATAAGTAATGACTTGTAAAGTCACAGTGGGGCAGATTCAGGTACCTGCGCGTCTAGTTACGGCGGCGCAGCGTATTGTATTTACGCTACGCTGACGCAACTTAAAGGAGCAAGTACAGTATTCACAAAGCACTTGCTCCGTAAGTTGCGGCGGCGTAGCATAAATGAGGCCGGCGTAAGCCCGCGTAATTCAAATGTGGAAGGGGGGGCGTGTTTTATGCTAATGTATGATGACCTGACGTGATTGACGTGTTTTACGAACGGCGCATGCGCCGTCTGAGTACATATCCCAGTGTGCATTGCTCTCAAGTACGCCGCAACGACGTATTGGTTTCTATGTGAACGTAAATTACGTCCAGCCCTATTCGCGAACGACTTACGCAAACAACGTAAAAAATTAAAATTTTTAAGCGGGAACGACGTCCATACTTAACATTGGCTGCGCCTCTTAATAGCAGGAGCAACGTTACGCCGAAAAAGCCTTACGCAAACGACGTAAAAAACTACCGCCGGGCGCACGTACGTTTGTGAATCGACGTAACTAGGTAATTTGCATATTCTACGCCGAAAACAACGGAAGCGCCCCTAGCGGTCAACGTAATATTGCACACAATTATACGCCGCCGCCGCATTCAAGTTACGTCGGCGGAGGAAGCCGATTTTTTAAGCGTATCTGCCTTTGAGAATCGGCGTAACGATACGCCGGCGCAGATTTCAAATTACGGAGGCGTATCTGGAGATACGCCGCCGTAAAAGCTACCTGAATCTGCCCCAATGGGCCAGATCCAGAGAGAGAGTACGCCGGCGTATCAGTAGATACTTTCAAAATTCCCACGTCGTATCTTTAGTTTGAATCCTCAAACCAAGATACAACGGCTTCTGGGTTCGATCCGACAGGCGTACAGTTTCGTACGCCTTTGGATCGTAGGTGCAATACTTCGGCGCCCGCTGGGTGGAGTTTGCGTCGTTTTCCGCGTCGGGTATGCAAATTAGCAAATTACGACGATCCACGAACGTACACGCGGCCGTCGCATTTTCTAACGTCGTCTGTAGTCGGCTTTTTACGGCGTATAGTTAAAGCTGGTATTTTGCTCCGGTTATGTGCAACCCGAGAGGTGTTTAGGTAATGTTTAGCTAGACATGCCTAGAGTTATGGTGTGAGGTTAACTGTTCTGTCTGTTCTTTTATATTGTTGCTTTTTATGCACGTTGCTACGTGCAATGATTGGCCGGGGTATGCCCCTATGGCCTTGTTTTGTATTTCAACAACATTGAAAATACCTTAATAAAAACAATAAAAAAAAAAAAAAGCTGGTATTTTGCGGCGTATAGATAGACTTGCCATGTTAAATGGCCGTCGTTCCCGAATATACGCCAGGTAAGGTACGGCGGCGTAGTGTATCTCTGATACGCTGCGCCGATCGAAATGTATGTGGATCTGGCCCAATGACTTTAAAGTTAGTCAGTGGTCAGTTGGAAAATCTACTATTTTTTGAGCTCCCACTCATCAGTTAATCTACTGCATTGTTAAAAATGCAAGCAGTTAAAAAAGTACAAAATTATATTAAAATCACATTTAAGGGTTTACTTCCAAAAGAAAAAAAAAGCAAACAGTCAAGCATAAATAATTGTTTTGTTTATTACACACAAGATAAAACAAATCATATTACAAGAAATATTATTTATGATATAGAAAGAACAGATGTAAATTTCCATGTATTTAATATTAATTTGCATCTCTGCATGCCCAACAAGGGGCTTGACACAGTCTCAGCAATGGATAAATGGCTGACAGAATTAATGACTGGTAGAAACAATTAGATTATAGGATAAATTTTTGTATCCGTAATCTTACTCTACAATTTGAAATTGTACAGCATACTAATCACATATTAGCAGATAGATCATGTGTATATCCCCAGCAATTATGACTTCCTAACAAAATAATTTTTACTTGATGTTTCTCATAAATATGATTTTTTTCCTGGTAGGACACATTTTAATTGCTTACATTTGATGCACAAAAGGCAAATCTAATTCCCTTCAGAAATAATTGCTTTTTTTTCACTGTATCCAATTTTCTTATTGAAACTAAGAACCAATCTGTTAATTTTCTCCCGCGATAGGCTGATGGAATTTACATACACATTATGATGATTTGCTTCAAGGATACATGCAAATATTTGCTCTGGCTTTCACAGTACTTAAAAACATCTTGAGTGTGACATTCAGTTTCAGATAAAAAATTAGAAGAGTAATAAATAAATATCATATATATATATATATATATATATATATACAGTGATGAAAATAAGTATTTGAACACCCTGCTATTTTGCAAGTTCTCCCACTTGGAAATCATGGAGGGGTCTGAAATTGTTATCGTAGGTACATGTCCACTGTGAGAGACATAATCAAAAAAAAATCCAGAAATCACAATGTATGATTTTTTTAACTATTTATTTGTATGATACAGCTGCAAATAAGTATTTGAACACCTGAGAAAATCAATGTTAATATTTGGTACAGTAGCCTTTGTTTGCAATTACAGAGGTAAAACGTTTCTTGTAGTTTTTCACCAGGTTTGCACACACTGGAGGAGGGATTTTGGCCCACTCCTCCACACAGATCTTCTCTAGATCAGTCAGGTTTCTGGGCTGTCGCTGAGAAACACGGAGTTTGAGCTCCCTCCAAAGATTCTCTATTGGGTTTAGGTCTGGAGACTGGCTAGGCCACGCCAGAACCTTGATATGCTTCTTACAGAGCCACTCCTTGGCTATCCTGGTTGTCTTTCGGGTCATTGTCATGTTGGAAGACCCAGCCTCGACCCATCTTCAAAGCTCTAACTGAGGGAAGGAGGTTGTTGCCCAAAATCTCGCATTACATGGCCCCGGTCATCCTCTCCTTAATACAGTGCAGTCGCCCTGTCCCATATGCAGAAAAACACCCCCAAAGCATGATGCTACCACCCCCATGCTTCACAGTAGGGATGGTGTTCTTGGGATGGTACTCATCATTCTTCTTCCTCCAAACACGGTTAGTGGAATTATGACCAAAAAGTTCTATTTTGGTCTCATCTGACCACATGACTTTCTCCCATGACTCCTCTGGATCATCCAAATGGTCATTGGCAAACTTAAGACGGGCCTTGACATGTGCTGGTTTAAGCAGGGGAACCTTCTGTGCCATGCATGATTTCAAACCATGACGTCTTAGTGTATTACCAACAGTAACCTTGGAAACGGTGGTCCCAGCTCTTTTCAGGTCATTGACCAGCTCCTCCCGTGTAGTCCTGGGCTGATTTCTCACCTTTCTTAGGATCATTGAGACCCCACGAGGTGAGATTTTGCATGGAGCCCCAGTCCGAGGGAGACTGACAGTCATGTTTAGCTTCTTCCATTTTCTAATGATTGCTCCAACAGTGGACCTTTTTTCACCAAGCTGCTTGGCAATTTCCCCGTAGCCCTTTCCAGCCTTGTGGAGGTGTACAATTTTGTCTCTAGTGTCTTTGGACAGCTCTTTGGTCTTGGCCATGTTAGTAGTTGGATTCTTACTGATTGTATGGGGTGGACAGGTGTCTTTATCCAGCTAATGACCTCAAACAGGTGCATCTAATTTAGGATAATAAATGGAGTGGAGGTGGACATTTTAAAGGCAGACTAACAGGTCTTTGAGGGTCAGAATTCTAGCTGATAGACAGGTGTTCAAATACTTATTTGCAGCTGTATCATACAAATAAATAGTTAAAAAATCATAAATTGTGATTTCTGGAATTTTTTTTTTGATTATGTCTCTCACAGTGGACATGCACCTACGATGACAATTTCAGACCCCTCCGTGATTTCCAAGTGGGAGAACTTGCAAAATAGCAGGGTGTTCAAATACTTATTTTCCTCACTGTATATATATATATATATATATTGTATAGATACACGCTCACCTGCCTCTTTATTAGGTACACCTTGCCAGTACCGGGTTGGACCCCATTTGCCTTCAGAACTGCTTTAATTCTTTGTGGCATAGATTCAACAACGCGATGGAAACATTCCTCAGAGATTTTGGCCCATATTAACACAATAGCATCACGCAGTTGCTGCAGATTTGTCCGCTGCATATCGATGCAAATCTTCCATTCCACGACCTTCTCAAAAGTGCTCAATTGGATTGAGATCTGGTGACTGTGGAGGCCAATGGAGTACAATTAACTCATTCACTGTAGAAACAAGGAAGCTATATATAGAAGCACTAAACAGAGAAAACACTAATACTGACTGAAAAGTTAATTGTCAACACTAAGAGACATCTAAACAAGGCTCTAAAGAAGAGGGAAATCTTGAAACGCGTTAGGTGATGTGACTACAAGTGTTGTAGATTTTCACATATGGATTTAAGCGAATGATTTTAGGATAATGCTAGTACAAGTACAGTAGGTGACCGCGATATTGTGTCAATCTCGCTCCTTTTCTAGGCGAGATTGACCACCTACGAGCCCCGTCACGGGAGCCAGCGCCGAGCCGGCTCGCCGCAATGGGAAAAAGCCGACATAGAAGTGACGGGAATCCAACTTGGATTCCCGCCAATTCTAGACGCTGTGTTTGGTATAAATCATGAGGGGGAACTACACGCCAAATTTTAAATAAAACAACGACGTGGGTTCCCTTCCAGGAGCATACCAGGCCCTTAGGTCTGGTATGGATTGTAAGGAGAACCTCCCTACACCGAAAAATAAGGGGGCCCCCAGATATCGGCCCCCCACCTTAAGTGAATGAGTATGGGGTACATCCACACTACACAGGTTTTTAAAGTAATTTATTAGTCAGCTCCCGCGGTCTTCTTTCGAGGCCCCCGCTTTCTTCTTTAAGCTCTTTTACGAAAGCGGGGGCCCCGGCTTCTTCGCCATCTTCTGCACGCGGGGGGGTCCCGGTCTTCACCGCCATCTTGTCCTGCCGGGGGCCCCAGCTTTCTTCTTTAGCTCTTTTACAAACGGGGGCCTTCTGTCGCCTTCTGCTTCTCTTCTTCTCTTCCTCGATGTTGACACGTCACTTCCTCCCGCTGTAATGCCGCGTACAAGGCTCGCACCAATTTATATAGGCCTCTTATGACGTCACAGTCCCAGCATGCTCCGGGTGGTGACAACATAATTACCCCGCCCCCTTATGTCGTCACCACCCGGAGCATGCTGGGACTGTGACATCATAAGAGGCCTATATAAATTGGTGCGAGCCGCACACACGGCATTACAGCGGGAGGAAGTGACGTGTCAACTTCAAAGAAGAGAAGCAGAAGGCAACGCCCCTGCTCGTAAAAGAGCTAAGAAAGAAAGCGGGGGCCCCCGGCAGAACAAGACGGTGGTGAAGACCAGGACCCCCACTCGTAAAAGAGCTTTAAGAAGAAAGCTGACTAATAAATTACTTTTAAAACCTGTGTAGTGTGTATTTGACATTTTTTTTCCTCCAGGTAAATGGGTAAACCCCATACTCGTTCACCCAGGGTGGGGGCCGGTATTTGAGGGCCCCCTTATTAAAGGGGGCTCTCCGATTCCAATAAGCTCCCCGCCTGCAGACCCCGACAACCAACGGCCAGGGTTGTCGGGAAGAGGCCCTGTCCTTATCAACATGGGGACAGGGTGCTTTGGGGTGCGGGAGCCACAGGGTGCCCCCCTGCCCCAAAGCACCCACCCCCCATGTTGAGGGCATACGACCTGGTACGGCTCAGGAGGGGGGGCGCTCGTTCGTCCCCACTCCTTTCCTGACCGGCCGGGTGGCGTGCTCGGATACAGGTCTGGTATGGATTCTGGGGGAACCCCCACACCGTTTTTTCGGTGTAGGGGAGTTCTCCTTACAATCCATACCAGACCTAAGGGCCTGGTATGCTCCTGGAGGGGAACCCATGCCGTTTTTTTATTTAAAATTTGGCATGGAGTTCCCCCTCATGATTCATACCAAACACGGCGTCTAGAATTGGCAGGAATCCAAGTCGGATCCCCGTCACTTCTATATCGCGCTCGCTGGAATGTGCTTTTCCTATTGCAGCGAGATGTCGGCACCCTGTCGATGCGGTCGTGCTGGAAACACATTCTCGTGGACAGGTACTGTACTGGTTTGTGAGTATAGTCACCTGTATTAAGGATAATTTTCTAGGCCTATGCGCCCTCTGTGTTCTTTTATACTTTCAGTTAATTTGGAAGGCAGCGAGGTGTACATTATTCACATATACTAACACGTCAAGATAAGAGTCTGATAACATGTTGGGACTTACCACACAGCGCAGGAGAGTAAACACTTTGATATGCTCTACAGTGAACTCAAACCAGTTTGAGATGATTGCATTTATATAATATATATATATATATATTGTAGCAGAGCATCCCAGAGAGAGCCTGGGAAAATCCTGTTCGGGGTTTATACATCTCCCAGGCTCCTCTCATATAAATTCAGCGATCTCTGATCCAGGATCCAGTTCAGGTGTTGGTCCTCTTCCCCAGTTCAATTTAAGCTTACCTGAGCAGACAGCCCTTTCTCTGCCTGGGAAACACTGATAGTGTTGATCTGTGAGAGCAAGGAGGTTGGTGAATACGTTTAGAACAGTTGATGTGGAAGCTGACAAGCTGTAGGCTTGTTCAGCCTGGTAGTGAGGTCTTGTATATATAGTATAGTTAGAGCCGAGACATGGCTAGGTTTTTGTTTAACTATTTTTGTTCTGTTTGTTTTTTCTGCACACTGTACAGCACCTGTAAATAGACTTTGTATATAGCACCAATAAACACTGCACTGTTTTTCACTTATCCTATGGACTTGGTATCTGTGCCTGCTCATCCCAGGGAGTTTTTGTACCTGCTACCTATCCCCCAGGTTGCATATGGTGGAGGCTGCGACCAGCTGTAGTAAGTTACTACTTAAAAAGCCAGTACCTTGAGGGAATAAACATGGAGGAAATCCTCAAGTAATTGGTGTTATCCAACGCTGCACAGCAGCAAGCAAACGCTGCACAACAGCAAGCCAATGCTATTGCACATGAGCAAACCAAGGTGCCAACAGATTGGTGCTCTACAGGAGCAATCACTGTTTGAACAGCTTGCCACTGCTGCAAGAGCGGATAGGAAAACCCTGACTGAGGTTTGCAGAGACGCTAGCACAGTGAGCACCTGCGAAAATTTATGATATTGGAGACAAGCCCTCAGCCATCCATGTGGGTCGCTTTCTTTCTAAGATGACTGCAGATGATGATCCAGAGGCCTTCCTACACACATTTCAACGGAGAGGGAAGGTTGGCCTCAAACCCAGTGGGCAGGACTGATTGCCCCCTTACTTTCTGGAGAATCGCAGAAGGCCTACTATGATCTGGAGTCGGCAGAAGCCGTAGACTATGAGAAGGTTAAGTGGGAAATCCTAGTGCGACTCGGTGTCACCTTGGCCGTTCGAGCACAGCGGGGTCCACAGCTGGTTCTTCCAAGATGAGAGGCCCCCAAGATCGCAGATGTTTGATCTAATCCACCTGGTGCGGAAATGGCTAGAGCCGGAGTCTCTGTCTGCCCCACAAATAGTGGAGCGTGTGGTCATGGACCAATTCCTGAGGTCACTGCCAATTCCCCTGCAGAAGTGGGTGAGTCAAGGAGACCCCAAGTCGGCAGATAACCTAGTGGAACTCGTTGAAAGGTACTGTCATGAAGATCCTGCCAGAAACAGGCGACTTAGATTTTGCGGTTCCCGATCGCGGCTGCGATCACGCATGCGTGTGCATGCACGGGTGCACACGCCTATTGGAGCCAGGCGGGGTATTTAAGCCGGCCCCTCACACACCATCCCTGCTGTCTGCTCTACAGCGTTGAGTACCTGAAACCTGATCTGAGACTTACCTGTGACTATTCCAGCCATCCGCCTGCACCTGATCCTTGGCCTGTTCTGACTACCCTTCTGTCTGTACCTCTGTACCTCGCTGTCCGCCCCGATATCTGACCCGGCTTGTCTGACCTTCTGTGCTGATCCAGTCAGCTCCAGTCTGCTGAAAGATTCCAGTTGTCCTAGTTCCAGTCCAGCTGAACGATTCCAGTTTGTCCTAGTTCCAGTCCAGCTGAACGATTCCAGTTTGTCCTAGTTCCAGTCCAGTTGCTGAGCTGATCCGGTCTGCTAAGCTGATCCAATCTATTGGACCTATCCTCTCTGCTGAGCTGATCCTGTCTGGTGTGGGTTTCCAATCTGCTAAGCTGATCCAGTCTATTGGACCTATCCTGTCTGCTGAGCTGATCCGATCTGCTAAACTGATCCAGTCTATTGGACCTATCCTCTCTGCTGAGCTGATCCTGTCTGGTGTGGGTTTCCAGTCTGCTAAGCTGATCCAGTCTATTGGACCTATCCTGTCTGCTGAGCTGATCCGGTCTGCTAAACTGATCCAGTCTATTGGACCTATCCTCTCTGCTGAGCTGATCCTGTCTGGTGTGGGTTTCCAGTCTGCTAAGCTGATCCAGTCTATTGGACCTATCCTGTCTGCTGAGCTGATCCAGTTCCGGTATTCCAGTTCCTGCAAGGAAGCTTCTACTAGACTGACCCACTACCTCTTCCTGTTGATCCTGCCAGGCACCCGTGCCCCTCCTTACTCCTGTGCCTTCTGTTATCCTATCAGGGGGCCACGAGTGGGAGCTGTAAGGGAGGCCGACCTCTGCAATTCGGGCTCATCACCATCAGGTATGTGACAGGTACTTTGCTGCAGAGAACCTGGTCACCACCCCTACAGCCGCACAGACTTTCCACCCAAAGCCACGGTCTCCCCAGGCAACCGGTAAGACTGTTCCAGGGGAAGTTGGTGGTAAGCACGGCAAGGAAGCAGGGGGGAGGATTTTTGGTGTCAGGGCTGAAGTTTGGCGTCCCAAACAAGGGAAACCACTGCCTGTCAGCAAACCAAACTGGGGAAACATCAGGTGTTTTCTTTTTTTTTTCATTCAAATTTAAGTTTATTTTCAATAAAATAAATACATACATTTGTATTAAATTAGCAAGAAATAAGTCAATAGCACGCAGAAATATAATAATTTAAATACATTTCAATTCATAATAATCATTCCTGTCTTATTAACTGCCACTTATATCTATCCATCCTATATGCTCTACACCATGTGGTGAAAGTAAGGCAGTTCACATAAGCTAAATTAAAAGACTATTTCAAAGTAATACTTTAAACTTGAAAGAGAAACAGAATATTTTCATATATCAAGGAATTCCTAGGTCTAGTGTTATCACACAATAAGTTATATAAGGGATAAAACTAATTGAGTGTACCAGATTAAATTACTTAGAATAATTAAAGGATAAGATATCCGGAGTGCATCAACCTCTCCGACACCCCTAACGGGAACTTTCTGTGTCCAAGAGGTTGAGCAAAACCTCCAATCCTCCCTCCCTCCCTCCAATAACTATTACTGGAACTCTCCGATAACCGAAAACAAATTTTCGGAATCCCCATCAAATCTAATTATTTCAAAGGTTTGGTAGAATCCTTCAATTACTTAAACATAAACTTATCTTTTCAAAATAAAACAAACTGAGGACTAAAAATCTTAAAGCGGGGGTTCGCCTTGTTAAAAAAAAAAAAAAAGTTTTTTTTTATTAGACCATTAAATTCGGCATCGTAGCGCGAGCTACGGTATGCCGGTCTTACATTTTTTATGCCCGTACTCACTGTGGTATCGCTGATTGAAGAATCCGGGGAATGGGCGTTCCTATGGTGAGAGAAGGTGATTGACGGCCGGCCCTGGCATGTCACGCTTCTCCGGAAATAGCCGAAATAGGCTTGGCTATTCACGGCGCCTGCGCATAGCCTGTGCGCAGGCGTCGTGAATAGCCGAGACCTACTCCGGCTGTCTTCGGGGAGCGTGACGTGCCAGAGCCGGCCGTCAATCATCCTCCCTCTCCATAGGCACGCCCATTCCCCGCGGGAGTCGGATTCTTCAATCAGCGATACCACAGTGAGTACGGGGATTAAAAATTTAAGACCGGCATACCGTAGCTCGCGCTACGATGCCGAATTTAATAGTCTAATGATGGAAAGGAGGGTGAACTACCGCTTTAAGGATTCTATCCCCAGAGATAAAATAATGAGATAAAACCTAAGAAGAATCAGAAGAAAAAAAGAAAGAGTGACAAAAGACAAGAGAGGAAGTGAAAAAAAGAAAGCCAGAAGAAAATCAGGAGAGATAGAAAATTAGCCTGCCTGCCATCTACCAGCATCGTCCAAAAGACACTGATGTCATCAAAACCTTCACGGAGTATAAGTTATCCCCATGTATTCCAACCAAGGTTCCCAGATTTCATAGAAAAGAGTAGACTTATCCAACATGGAGCAGACCCTTTTCTCTTGTTCCATAATCCATGTGACCTTTCTTTTCATATATAGGATGGAAACATTAGTCTTTTTCCATGCAGCTGCGAGTGTAATCCTGGCACCCGTCATAATATATAAGATGAGTTTTCTGGTAACCTTAGAAGTTAGAGGTAACATTCCGTTAAGTAAAGCAATAGTAGGAGATTGATGCAGGTTACAGCCTGTGACTCGTCTGATTATATTGAACACCTTATTCCAGTAACCCCGAATTTTGGGACATTCCCACCAAATATGTATCATAGACCCCAATCCATGGCAGCCTCTGAAACATAGGGGAGAAGTTGTCGGATACATAGAGGTCAGTTTGACGGGAACTAAATACCATCTAGTATAAATTTTTATGTTCGCTTCTATAAGAGAGACATTCACATAACCTTTAATGGATCTGGTATAATTCTTATACCAGTCCGACAAATCCCATTCGTTATTAAGTTCCTTTTCCCATGCCAGCATATGCGGCAATTTGGTGTCATTAGTAGCAAGTGAATTATATATAATTAAAATATTCCCCTTCCTGGACAAACCCTGATCACATTTACTTTCATAGGGTGTCAAAAGTCCAGATATCGAGTCGTTATCCCATAGGCTTTGAGCGTAGTCATGTAGTTGAGAAAATCTTAGTTTTTCTGAAACAGGAAGGTCTAGCTTGTCAATAAAATGTTGCTCGGGGAGGGGACCCGAACGAGAAAAGAAGCGTCCTATACGATACAACCCCTTATCATGCCACCATTTAAAGGAATCTTTATCAATTTTAGAAGTAAAGAATGGGTCTATGAAAATATTCGATAAAGGCCTACCTTTAGAGATTAGAGAGGGATTGTTTTTAAGTGAATCCCATAAAACTAAAGTTTGAGATAGAGTCGGAGATAATATAGAAGGCCTTTTCTTGGTATGACTCCACATTAAATCCTCTATCGTTAGATTCGGAATCGCCTGTTCTTCGATGTCTATCCAATCAGGACGTTCATTTTTAAGAAAAATTTCTGATAATTGCGCTAATCTCGCTGATTGGTAGTACCATATCAAATTAGGCACACCTAGACCACCTTGTTCAGATAAGTTATAGAGAGTGCGAGATGGAAGGCGTGGACCCTTGTTGTTCCATATAAACTTGGTAATTTTGCCTTGAAAGGATTTTAGTTGACTTTTGATTATCGGTATAGGTAATGATCGAAAGAGATACAAAAGCCTAGGGAGAAGAGTCATCTTGACCGAATTAATTCTACCAATCCAACCTATATTCTGAGTACCCCAGTCTTTCAGATCCTTCTTAAGTTTTCTATACATAGGGGGATAGTTGGCTAGATATAAATTCTGAATATTGGGGGTCAAATTAATGCCTAGGTATTTAATATAAGAGGCGTCCCATTTGAATCTATAACGTTCTTTCAGTAGAGAAACAGTGGACTCAGTAAGTGAAACATTGAGGGCCCTGGATTTGGCTATGTTTACAGCAAGACCTGAAACCAGAGAAAATTCGTCCATAAGAGAGTATACTTCGGGCAGGGATGTTTCTGGTGCAGTCAAAAAAAGTAAAAGGTCGTCTGCAAATAAGGCGCACTTATGTTCCTTTTTGGCACATCGAACACCCCTGATATTTGCATTTTCACGAATAGCTATAGCCAGGGATTCAATCACAATTGCAAATATCAGGGGAGATAAAGGGCATCCCTGCCTTGTACTTCTACGGATCTCGATAGATTCTGAAAAAATACCTTGAAAGCGTACTTTAGCTTCAGGGGAATAGTAAAGTGCAGACAGGATACCCAGAAATTTAGCCCCAAACCCCCAATGGTTCATCACCTTGAACATAAAAGCCCAAGACACTGAGTCAAATGCTTTCTGAAGATCTATGGAAAGAAGCATACCCTTCTGACCAGTATCACCAGACCATCCTGAGTTCAGTATAGAAATCAGATCAATAGCTCTCCTAACCTGATCCGGACCTTGCCTCCCAGTAATGAAGCCAACTTGATCTTTACTAACATATTGACCAATGAAAGAAGATAACCTATTGGCCATTATTTTAGTAAGTATCTTAAGATCGTTATTGATAAGAGATATCGGTCTATAGTTCTCCACCAGGCTATGATCCTTTTCCGGCTTAGGGATCACCGATATATAAGCCAAATTGAGTTGTCTTTCTATAGGATCTCCCTCGGTCATGTGGTTGAAAAATCTCACCAAATAGGGCGTTAAAATGCTTGAAAATGTTTTGTAATATGAACTCGAAAATCCATCAGGTCCCGGGGCTTTATCTAATTTTAGGTGTTTAATCACTGTCGATACTTCCTCAATTGAAATGGGAGCCTCCATCACCTCTGTATGTATTTCAGACAATTTAGGAAGATTCAGATTGCTTAGAAAATCATCTATCCTCTCTGAAGAAGAATCCTCAGTAGAGGTATAAAGCTTAGAATAAAAGTCATGGAAGGCCTCCATTATTCTCCTAGGGTTTAGGGAGAATGAACCGTCAATCATCTTTATTTTAGGGAGAGTTCTTGATTGAAATCTAGGTGACAATTTATGTGCTAGCATTGGACCTATTTTATCTTTAAATTTATAGAAATTAGCTCCAGTCCATTTTATATCTTCCCCCGCCTTAGTCGTAAGTACCAGGTTCAGAGCAGATCTGGCCGCATCAAGTGCCTGAGTAGGAAAGTTATGAGGATCAGTTTTATGTTTTCTACACAGGTCTAAATAGTTGATTTCCAGTCTTTTTATTTCTAGGTTCTTCTGTTTTTTGAGGTTAGCGGCCAATTGTATTATTTTGCCCCTGATAGAAGCCTTGTGAGCAGCCCACAAAGTTTCAGGGGATATATCATCTGTATCATTGTGTTCAAAATATTCTAGAAGGGATTGCTCAATATCCTTCATTAGGACACGATTTTTCAAAATAGATCAATTAAGTGTCCAATGAGATACTTTAGGAGAAGTATCCTCTCTCCTTATTGACAAAAGAACCATTGAGTGATCCGACCAGGAAACATCAACTATATTAGATTTAATTGCTGCCGGGACGTGATGGTTTGATATCAATATATGATCTATACGAGAGTAAGACTGGTGGGGGTTAGAATAGTGAGTATAGTCTTTAGTTCTTGGGTTTAATTCCCTCCAGATATCAGTCAGTCTGTTTTGATGTAAAATACGTGCTACTTGTAAACTAATTTTAGTCGGTCTGATGACCTTATCGGCTTTAGATTTGGATTTGTCCAATCCAATGTCGAAAGCCAGGTAAGAGTCTCCGTCCCATAACAATAATTCCCTCCATAAATGGACGGAGGGTATCAAGCATCTGAGTGAAAAACCGCTTTTGACCTCTGTTAGGAGCATAATAAGAAACGAATGTGTACATTTTTTCGTCAAGAGTACCTTTTATCAAGATAAACCTACCTTCCGGGTCTCCATATTCCTTGATCAAGTTAAAATTACAGTATCTAGAGAACAAAACGGCCACACCTTTAGTTTTGTTTTCCGCTTTAGCTAGACAAAATAATGGATAGTGAGCATGCATAGAAGTGGGGTTGTATCGTTTAGGGAAGTGGGTTTCTTGAAGGAAAACCACATCTACATGAAGAGATTTGTAAACTTGAAGAGCTTTGCGTCTCTTAATAGGAGAATTCAACCCCTGAGTGTTGTGAGTGACAACACTAAGGGGTTTAGATACATCATTTGATCCAGCCATAAGTCTTGTCTACTACTATGGTTAGGCAGGACCGCAAGGATATCATCTGTAACACCGTTATTACGAGCAATGGCAGGCAGGCTAAAGAGAAGAAGAGGGCGAGAAGGAAAAAAGGGAAACAGAAAGAAGAGACAAAAAGACAAGAATAAAAAAACATACTGCACAACAAGTCACTAAATCGTGTAAGGTCAAATCGTGACCCAGAATGGGGGAAGAGAAAGAGTCTCCTTCCCTCATTCAAACAAAAAACATTAGCATAGTCCCTTAAATGGACTATATTCTTAACCATTGGGTCGACAAAGTGTCGCTCCAAGAGGTAAGTTGAGGTCCAATACCTCACCGTCGTCAGTCGTCGACAGATTAAACTTTACATCATAAAAACTTTTTCAAGAACAATGGCATTCAATTAATAGGGACCATAAAAAATAAAAAATAAATAAGGAGAGAGGGGTAAAAAAAGAAAGGGGGAAAACCATACTATATATGTATTATATTATATATCTCAGAAATGAAGAAGTAACCTCCTCCGTATTAAATAGTAAAAATAAGAGGGGAAAAAAAAAAAAAATTTCCCTTCTCCCTTTTCCCTCTCTCCTAAAAAAATAAAAAAAAATCATCTCGGACACTGTGTGACATAAAAAAAATCCTGAGAGATACTTCCTGGGTAAGACTATTCAATATTCAGGTGATGGAGTCTTTTCCAACTTTTCTGTATTTGACCTTATTCCAAGGATTCAGATTTGGACTAGTAGGTGTGGTCCTCTTGCCTGATGGTAGTTGAGGTGAAGTAGTGTCCATAGCTGGTTTAAGAGAGATAATTTTTAGATCAATTAGAAGTTTTTCACCCTCGAGGAGATTATGTATCACATGGTGTCTGCCATTGTGATTGAACTTTAAGGCGAAGGGAAAGGCCCATTTGTATTTGATGTCATTGTCCATGAGGGCCGACAATAACGGTTTCATCGCTCTTCTTCTCTGGATGGTGTATGGAGAAATGTCAGAAAATATTTGTATTGTAGCACCATGGTATTGGAGATTCTCCTGTTGTCTAGATCTTTTCATAACGTCCTCCTTGGTGGAGAAATAATGAGGCTTGACCACCACATCTCTGGGTAAACCATCTCGTCTTAGTGGACCCAATGATCTATGAGCCCTGTATAATTCCATTTTTGGAGTAGGTATAGATGGTAGAAGGATTTTTATAATGTCCTGTATTGCTGAGTGGACATCCACAATGGATTCAGGAAGACCCCTGACCCTAAAATTCTCCCTTCTTGACCTGTTTTCTAAATCATCAATCTTATCCTGAGCAGCCTCCAGTTGATCTTGCAAGAAATGCATATGGCTATCATGTTGTTCAGTTTTCGAAACGTTAGCATCTAACTTATGTTCTATAGAATCAATCCTGTTGCCAAGACAATGAAAGTCAGCCCTGATATTGTTAGTGATTTTCTCGGCAGTAAGAGCTAAACCCCTTTCCATCATTTCAGATATTTTGTTATACAGTTCAGCAACATTGAAAGAAGCTTCCGGAACATGTTCAGTATTTGCAGTTACCTGTTTAGGATCCTGAGAGACGGACTCAATAGGAATCATGTGGTCAGCCATTGTAGTTGTGAGAGCTCCCCCAATTGTAGAAGGATATAAATTTAGAAGCTTTGCTGAACCCAGAGAAGGAGGTGATGAGGTGGGAAGTAGAAGTGACGAGACTTGTCCGTCGAACTCAGTATCTCCAACAGATGTCTGAGGGCTTGTAGAAGGAGGGGAGTCTATATCATAAAGAGACTCTTTGATGATTCTATTTTTGTTTTTTTTACTTTGTTTCCCCCTATATGAAGTGTTAAAATAAATATCTGACAACCGTATTCAAATATCAATGTATTGCGAAATCTGCAGTGTACTCCTATACCAGCTCCCTTAGGTAGAACTCTCTTACCACAATTATCAGTCAGCAGAAGTTAATCTTGCGAACAGCCTAAACCCAGCTTAGAGTACATAAGTAAAGGAAAAGACCATCTTTATGGGAATGCCATAAATTTCATACCATTCAGATATCCTATTAATGTATAGAGAGTCAAATCTGCTTCTTTTGTCAACAGACTTCGGACGGTGTGTAAGAATACCTCAGTGAATTCCCATTACAGGGATAATCATAGTATAATCCGACGGTGTATATGACAGCCACTGAGAACTGTATCCAGTCGGTAGCCTGACTTTGATATCAGCGGACAGTTTCCTAGTGCAGTCAGGTGGTCAGGGCATATGAATAAATAATCCAGTTTAGAAAGAAATAATAGCACAAAATATAAAAAAAAAATATATATATATAAGAGAAAAAAAAAAAACACTATAAAGTTGTCAGAAATTCATATTGACATTGACAGTCCTGTTCCTTTAATCTTCACAAAACCGAGGTATTATGGTCCATTTGTATAGTGAAATGTTATGGTGTCCAGACAACTAGATTTAATAAGATACTGTCAGTGCCCTGTAAGCGAATAGCTGGGTAATGGTTTTATGCTGTAATAAACGTGTATACCACAAGATGGCGTTGTTACCTCAATGGAAGAGTTTCACAGTGCATCACAACCAGGCAATTCCTGCATTCAGGTAGCTAGATAGTAATAAAGCAATTCAGTAAGGGAAAGATTACCCGTTAGGTATCAAATATTGATAATATCAATAATAGACCGGGTCTTAAATCCTGCACTGTAGTGTGTTAACATGAATCACATAAATTGCAAACAGTTACATGAGACTTCTGAGGAGAAGGTGTTTCAAGAAACTATCAGGCCCTTGTAAATATATTGCTGGATTATGAGCCTCTGTCCCCACACTGAGCTGCAGTCTCCTGAGGTAAATTATATGAGGACAGTGGTCAAGTACATTAATTATCACCTCAGTTTATGTATTTCTAGCACTTGGAGATCCTAAAATGGTTTCGGATTCCTATTATATAACATATAATTATCTCTTGTCCGTGCAGAGTCTACAAAAGAGGGATGTCACATAGCCTCCTCAGAGCATATCCATATACCTCCCGTCCTGGCCTCTGACACCCTTTCAACTGTTACATATAACCATCAAAGGGTATTATGCCATAAAATAAAGAAATGGCCTATCTACCTTGAAGGATGTAGGGGAAGCAGTATTGAGCCCTGAGGAGAAAGGGGTATATGAGAGTTGAGGCAGTGGGTGAAGCAAGATGGCCGCCAGGCCTCCGGAGGTAGGCCGAGACCACGGGCCTTGAGTGACTGAGGGAGGTGAGGGAGTGTCGCCTGTCACTTCCGACGCCTATAGCAGTGTATCCTGGGTGGACGGAGGGGTGGATGCAGCTTAATGGGCTCAGCGATCCGTACTCGAGTCCGGGGCTGTCCGATAATCTGTAGGCCTCAAAATGGCGATGACGCCACTGTATAAAGAGGAGGCCCCGGGTCACAGCAATGGATGAGTTCGTATCGAAACTCCTCAAGAAAGGTATTTTATAGATCAGGTAAAGTCGCTGATACAGGATGGGGTGTTTTTGTAATTAAAACGGTAATACCGGTAACCGATGGCTCCAGATTACAATCTGCTAGACAGAGCTCGTCCAGAAAGCGTCCATCACCATCCTCGTCCGGCCACGCCCCGCATCATCAGGTGTTTTCTTTGCCAAGAACTGGGACATGTTGCAGCAAACTGTATATTGACAGATGAACCAATGCAGTGTGATCTATCTATTAGAAGGCAGTCTAATGCCTCGTTTCCACTGAGCGGATCGGTTCGGGTCAGTAAATTTGGAACGGTTAAGAATGGACCGGTCTATTCTCGTGAACGTTTCCACTGCAAATCGGACCGTCAGGGACCATACAGGATTTAGAAAAAATGCCTAGCGCGTCCACCAATCAGTGGAATGTATTGCATCTCCGCCCTAATGGAACTGTTCCATTTCCTATGGCCCCACATCTGAAGCAGGACCCAGAATGGTCCAGTACGGTTCGGTTTTATGGCACACTTTCATAATTGGAAACACCCAAAATAGCGTACCGAACCGTACCGAACCGATCCGCTCAGTGAAAACGAGGCATATGTTTGCTGCTGTTTCATGAGGCACTTGCTAGGAGGCCATTTAGGGGTTGAGAAAACCACTGAAAGGGTGTTGCGCAGGTTTTACTGGCCTGGGATACAGAAAGATATTGAAAATTATTGTCTATCTTGTCCTGTGTGTCAAATATCAGCCTCACTATCCCACTTCCGAAGTCCAGTAGTGCCCTTACCCATTATTGAGGTACCCTGTGCAGTTTGCTTTCCATATGGTTCCCAAAACATACAGTATTCCACTTCACTGACACTATGGCTGCTTTGTGTCCCATTGTTTAGGCCTCATTTAAATGGATGCTGAGGCCCACACAGCATGAATGAGTTGTTTATTCATATGCTTGGGCCTGCATGCAGGTAGCTTATGTTAGTGAATGGAGACATGACAAATGTACTGACACTTGCACATCCAAATTTTATAGGCATGCAGGGGTGTGTGTATGCTCCCCAAAAGCACAATGTCTGCATTTGGGGCTATGCGCCTGTAGCGCCTGGTTACTTCAAAGTACCAGTGCTATTTAAATTTAGAGGGAGATCAGAGTGTTAATTGAAATCTGATCCAGTTAATGTGGTTGAGTTTGGGTCTCTGTCTTGGCTTGGCTGTGCTGTGGGCTCATTCTGTTGTTGCTGGGGTGCTCTTCCCACCCCAGGACAGTGGGTGGCAGCAGTGGAGTCAAGGTTTGGGTGCTCTTCCCTAGCAGCCAATCAGGAGGGAGTTGCCCTTGCTGTGCATGCTGGGGGAGGGTATTTGTGGAGCAGATGCCATTTGTTCTGGGTCTTATTCTTCGAGTGCGGCACCCACCTTTAGGGTGACTCCACCACGGCCCCCCGGCGTTATGGCCTACCGGGCTGGGGCGTGCATGCCACGCTGTGTTCCTGGTTCCGGGACCATGTTGGTCTGGAACATTTGAGCTGTAGCAGGGAGCCCAGTGGTCGACTGGGTTCCCAATCCTGAAGATCCCAAGCGAGCTAGCTGTTCGGTAGGGAGTCCATCTGAGGAGAGCCAATGAGAGGCTGGCGATCCAATAGGGTCTCGACAAACCACCAGGGATCAAGGTATCCGGACACTGAGAGGCTGGTCACCTGTCAGTCGGTACCTGAAAGCAACTTGAAGGAGATCCAGGCGTAATTCTATCAAGGAGGTTCATCTCTGTAACCACAATCAGAAAGGCCTGTGGCAGAGGTTTCTCCCTGAGTCCATTCAAGGAGGGTCTGTGGCAGATACTTTTCCCTAAAGGTTCCAGTTCATTGCAGGAGGGTCTGTGGCAGAGACTTTTCCTTAAAAGTTTGAGCGATACTCTGGCTGCCAGGCCAGTAAGAGAGGCCTGTCCAGGTACGCTATTCCCACTCAAACAGGAGTGGCGCAAGAAGTGTTACACATGGGAGCAGGATTGTTTCCCTATTGCTACGCCTGAATCTGCTATTCTTCTTCTCCTTTCAACTCTACCTTCTTCACCACAAGTTTTATTGTTTTTACCCGGCTGGGTAATAAAGAGCACAGAAAAGACACCTGTCGTGGACATTCCATTACTGCTATATGCACCATACACCCCTAGGAATTCGGAGAGCCACAAGGTAACGTGCCATACAAAACAAACCAGCAGCTCCTCCTCCTCCTCCACGCCTATCTCTGTATACCTGTCAAACTAGCATGCAGGTGTGTTTATACAGTTGCTGCATCTCCATTTACTGCATGTGGCTGCAGATGCGTGAATACATGCCTCGTTCACACCATTCATTTGAATGAGGCCTAATAATGAGGTGGCTGTCTTATCTAAAAGCCCCATTTATTGACTCCCTAAACCCGTTGGCCACAGTTTAAAGGCCATACAGTGAAATATGGTTGAAAAAAAATCTCCAGGGGAAATCTACACATAAATTAGCTTGGACCACAAATCTCAAACCTGCAAGATTAACCCTGAACCCAAGGTAGTGACAAACCCAAACTTCATCGTTACTTATTTAGCTGAAAGTCTACATTTGTCAAACATGGGGTGTGAAAGGCATTGCATAGTAATGCCGCATACACACCATCACTTTATGTGATGGAAAAAAACTACATTTTCTGTGAAGTTAAAAACTTTTTTGAAACTTCAATTTTCAAAGACGAAGTTGCCTACACACCATAGTTTTTCTCACAATGTTCTAGCAAAGCGAGGTTACGTTCACCACTTTTTTCCATTGAAGCTTGCTTCATAACTAGCATCTGGGCATGCGCGGGTGTAAAAACTTCGTTTTAAACGATGTTTTTTGCTACACACGGTCAATTTCTGTGAAGTAAAAAACAACGTTTTAAAAAAAACTTTTTTCAGAAGACATAAAACAACGTTTTCCCCCACACACAGTCATTTAAAATGACGTTTTTAAAGGTGTGTACGCGGCATAAGAAGCAACTTTATCAAGGGGAGGTATAGTTCACTGCTGCATGCTAAATAAGCCAGTTTAGTAGTAGTTATGGCTGTGCACTTATGAAGATCTTTGCTGTAGAGGGGAACATTGAAGTCTATTTTTACCACAAGAAAAAGAAAGGTGACACTTTGTTAATAGGAGAGATTTCTCTAATTTTACTAATTGCTTGCAGGACTATTTAGAAATTCAGCAGGGTTCTTATAACCAATGGCTTCCTATCTTCATAAGCAGAAACTATTGGAAATAACAATTTGATGCAAGCATACTGTGCACTAAAAAAATGTTAAGGGCATAATTTTTTTTTACTAAAATACACAGGGCTAGATTCAGATAGGAGATACAACGGCGTATCTCCTGATACGCCGTTGTATCTCTGAGTGCGGGCCATCGTACCTATGCACCTGATTCAGAGAATCAGTTACGCATAGATTTCCCTAAGACCTGACTGGTGTAAGTGTCTTACACCGTCATATTTTAGGCTGCATATTCACGCTGGCCGCTAGGTGGCGCTTCTGTATAGTTACGCGAGGAATATGCTAATTAGGTATTTACGCCGATTCAGAAACGTACGTCCCGCCGGCGCATTTTTTTCCGTCGTTTACGTTAGGCTTTTTTTCGGCGTATAGTTACCCCTGCTATATGAGGCGTAGCTAATGTTAAGTATGCCCGTCGTTCCCGCGCCGAGTTTTGAAAATTTTACGTCGTTTGCGAATAGGGCTGTACGTCATTTACGTTCACGTCGAATACAATACGTCCTTGCGGCGTACTTTGGAGCAATGCACACTGGGATATTTTACGAACGGCGCATGCGCCGTTCAAAAAAGACGTCAGAAGCGCGGGGTCAAGTGAAATTTAAATAAAACACGCCACCAACATCACCATTTGAAT
The DNA here is from genome assembly GCF_905171775.1 of Rana temporaria. Lineage (NCBI taxonomy): Eukaryota > Metazoa > Chordata > Amphibia > Anura > Ranidae > Rana > Rana temporaria. The sequence continues at coordinate 219,421,377 of NC_053489.1, forward strand.
TAGGCGGGCTTACGCCGCCACACATACGTTACGCCGCCGTAACTAAGGGCGCTCATCTTTCTGAATCTAGCCCATAGTGTGTTAAGCTTTCCTGAGAAATGTAATGCAGAATTATTGTGTTGGCTCCTCTCAGCATTATGAAGCAACTTGCTTTCCCTTTGATAACTATTATTAACGACAGGTAATACACAAGAAGCTACACTCATATCATGTGAATTTCAATAAGGCAATAGTTCTTGATTAAGAATAAAAAATAATGAAAGCAAAATCTGTTGAGCAAACAATTCATAACTCACCCTGATTATTTACCAGTGAGTTTTTCTTTGTGATTGATTTAAACTGGCAGCACTTTCTTTGTGAACATTTTTTATTACATGCTCTTCTTGTAGTGCTATTTAACATATTTAAAATGGACAGATGTAAATTAGTATGCAAATCAGATACTTTTATAATTGATGCAGGTTCTCCATTAAAAGCTGTTCATGCATCGCTTAACTTTGTTATACTGGAAAATTTTATAACATTAAAAGCATAGTTTGCATGTCATAAAACAATCTGAAAAACATGTATTAAAACAGAGTTTGTGTGTACATTTTAGCTATTAAAAGCGATACTATAAAAAATAAAAAATAAGTTCATTATACATACACATCCTGCTCTGTTAATCTGCATTAAAATCTAATAGCATTTTTTGAAAGACAATATGGGTCATTTCTATAACTCAGAAATACAGCCTCACAGCAATTACATTTTGTACGATATGCAGTTTCTCCATCTGACTGCCCTGCATATTCATCAGAGTTTGCTTACATATTGGCTTTCATTCAAGCCTAGGCCTTAGCCTGGACCTATGACAACTTTGCCATATGTGTGAAGTGCAGATTTTTTAGAAAGGTGTGAGCATTTTTGGGCTTCTAAGAAGATCGCTGTAGCGCTACCCCCCAGGAACCACTGAATTTAACTTGTTCTTCCCCAAACAAGAGGCTATCAATTACACAGGCAACAGTACATTCACTCAGGCTCCATTAAACAGCCTAGGACAGTGGTTCTCAATCTCAGTCCCCAAGTACCCCTCAACAGGCCATGTTTTGGGAATTTCTCCTAGATAAAATAGCCATCCAAAATACCAAGCTGATGATTTAAAGCACCTGTGCACGATAAAGGAAAACCTGAAATATTGCCTGTGGGGTACTTGAAGACTGAGGTTAAAAACTACTGGTCTAGGGGATGTCTTTTTAAGATTTACTGCTTGTAGAATTTGTAACAAGGGAGGGGTGGTATGGGATACTCAAAAATGTTTGACTTTTAACAAAATGACACATTTCAGTGGGTGAAACGTCTTTGAACAGTCTTTAAACCACAAACACTGGGGAAGACCAGTACTGAGACCTTGTAAGAGCTGTTTTAGAGAAATCTACTGCTAGCACCCAAGAGTAGAATAGTACATAGTTACTAGGATCCCGAGGTAAAGTCTATTTTCACCATGTCTCTCCGGGACAGCTGAACTCCCCCAGTTTCTTCCAGATATCTCTATGCCTCAGGACAACTATTCAGTTCCTAGCTACCAAAGGCACTCTTCAGTGAGGCAAGGGTTATTGCTTCCTGCCACAAAACAGCTACACACTTTCCAGCTTCCAGCCAGACCAGCTTTCCAGCTTCCAGCCAGTGAGTCCTCCAGACCAGATCCTTAAGTGAGACTACTTAGTTGTCTCCAAAGATGGTTAGGAATAGACCCCCAGCCCTGCCACAGCTGGGACCTCAATGCACATTAGCAAACTCCAGAAAAACTACTTCAGAGGGGCAGAGTCCTTGAAGCTGTGGAACTTCTCCAGCAGGACAAGAACAGCTCTGCCCCAGACTTCAGACTATTTATGTTCCCCCAGCCACCTACTATTTATGTTCCCCCAGCCTAGACTGTCCCAGGGTTTGGCTGCAGTACCAGAAATATTGAAGCTGCCAATTTTACTCTCCCATCTTTTTATGTTCTGGAAGCCTCCAGAATGTTGAGAACAGCAAACAAATCAATATCTGCTCTAAAGATTACAGAGGACCCAAAAAGAACAAAGTGTACCTATCATCCTAGTCTAAGAGGGTGCTATATATATATATATATATATATATATATACAGGGAGTGCAGAATTATTAGGCAAATGAGTATTTTGACCACATCATCCTCTTTATGCATGTTGTCTTACTCCAAGCTGTATAGGCTCGAAAGCCTACTACCAATTAAGCATATTAGGTGATGTACATCTCTGTAATGAGAAGGTGTGTGGTCTAATGACATCAACACCCTATATCAGGTGTGCATAATTATTAGTCAACTTCCTTTCCTTTGGCAAAATGGGTCAAAAGAAGGACTTGACAGGCTCAGAAAAGTCAAAAATAGTGAGATATCTTGCAGAGGGATGCAGCACTCTTAAAATTGCAAAGCTTCTGAAGCGTGATCATCGAACAATCAAGCGTTTCATTCAAAATAGTCAACAGGGTCGCAAGAAGCATGTGGAAAAACCAAGGCGCAAAATAACTGCCCATGAACTGAGAAAAGTCCAGCGTGCAGCTGCCAAGATGCCACTTGCCACCAGTTTGGCCATATTTCAGAGCTGCAACATCACTGGAGTGCCCAAAAGCACAAGGTGTGCAATACTCAGAGACATGGCCAAGGTAAGAAAGGCTGAAAGACGACCACCACTGAACAAGACACACAAGCTGAAACGTCAAGACTGGGCCAAGAAATATCTCAAGACTAATTTTTCTAAGGTTTTATGGACTGATGAAATGAGAGTGAGTCTTGATGGGCCAGATGGATGGGCCCGTGGCTGGATTGGTAAAGGGCAGAGAGCTCCAGTCCTACTCAGACGCCAGCAAGGTGGAGGTGGAGTACTGGTTTGGGCTGGTATCATCAAAGATGAGCTTGTGGGGCCTTTTTGGGTTGAGGATGGAGTCAAGCTCAACTCCCAGTCCTACTGCCAGTTTCTGGAAGACACCTTCTTCAAGCAGTGGTACAGGAAGAAGTCTGCATCCTTCAAGAAAAACATGATTTTCATGCAGGACAATGCTCCATCACACGCGTCCAAGAACTCCACAGCGTGGCTGGCAAGAAAGGGTATAAAAGAAGAAAAACTAATGACATGGCCTCCTTGTTCACCTGATCTGAACCCCATTGAGAACCTGTGGTCCATCATCAAATGTGAGATTTACAAGGAGGGAAAACAGTACACCTCTCTGAACAGTGTCTGGGAGGCTGTGGTTGCTGCTGCACATTGCAATGTTGATGGTGAACAGATCAAAACACTGACAGAATCCATGGATGGCAGGCTTTTGAGTGTCCTTGCAAAGAAAGGTGGCTATATTGGTCACTGATTTGTTTTTGTTTTGTTTTTGAATGTCAGAAATGTATATTAGTGAATGTTGAGATGTTATATTGGTTTCACTGGTAAAAATAAATAATTGAAATGGGTATATATTTTTTTTTGTTAAGTTGCCTAATAATTATGCACAGTAATAGTCACCTGCACACACAGATATCCCCCTAAAATAGCTAAAACTAAAAACAAACTAAAAACTACTTCCAAAAATATTCAGCTTTGATATTAATGAGTTTTTTGGGTTAATTGAGAACATGGTTGTTGTGCAATAATAAAAATTAATCCTCAAAAATACAACTTGCCTAATAATTCTGCACTCCCTGTATATATATATATATATATATATATATATATATATATATAGATATATATATATATATATATATATATATTGTGGTGGTGGGACCCCGTGCTACCTTAAACATTGCTGGTTTACGCCAGATTTTGGAGAGAAAGACACACTAATTGCACAGCTGTGTGTTTCGCCATTTAGTTCTGACCTGACTATGACTCAGAGCCCCCCCCCCCCCAACAGACAGGAAGTCTGTGCTGAGAGTCAGGTGGACTCCCATCCCTCTGAGAGGAGTCAGAGGCTGCATGGGTGCAGCCAGAGAATGCATGTCTGCAGGAGGCAGATGTCATTGGTGATTGAGCAGCAAGGCACTGATCAGGAGTAAGCTATGTGTGAGCTAAACTCTAGAAAAACTCTGTTTGTTCTGAGGAGCAGACATAAGGCCTAGGCTAAAGGCCTGAAACAGCCAGAGGGCAAGAATGAAAACCAGGAAGCTAAAGTGGTGATTATGCAAGATACAGTAATGGTGGAACCCCCTGTGAGGGCTACTGATGTATTTGTGAACTTTTTGTGCTTTTAAATAAAAGTGGGCTACCAGGCCCTTAAAAATTCAGGGCCAGATTCACAAATGAGATACGACGGCGTTTCTCCTGATACGCCGTCGTATCTCTGTTTCTATCTATGCGACTGATTCATAGAATCAGTTACGCATAGATAGCCAGAAGATCCGACAGGTGTAATTGTTTTACACTGTCGGATCTTAGGATGCAGTACCGCGGCCGCCGATGGGGGGAGTTTGCGTCGTAAACCAGCGTTGGGTATGCAAATTAGGAGTTACGGCGGGTCCACGACTGTTTTTCGCGTTCGCTACGTTGCCGCTAGTCTAGTTTCCCATCGCAAAGTTACACTTTTTTTTTGGTGCCTTAACTTTAGTCAGCAAGTGTATTGCGGTCTAAAGTATGGCCGTCGCTCCCGCGTCAAAATTTAAAAATTAACGTCGTTTGCGTAAGCCGTCCCAAAGCACGGCGGGAGTTAGGAAACGGAGCATGCGCAGTAGGTCCGGCGCGGGAGCGCGCCTAATTTAAATGGCACACGCCCATTTGAATTGGCCCGCCTTGCGCCGGAGGCCGCGGGCGTAGGTTTTCATCGCAAGTGCTTGGTGAATCAGGCACTTGCGATGAAAAATTGCGGCGGTGTAACGTATCTAGGATACGTTACGCTGCCGCGATTCTACGTGAATCTGGCCCTCCGTTCTGGAATGGCGTACTCACTAAAAAACGCACCTACCGCTGGAGTCTGATCACCCCAATCTTACAATATATATTGTTTATATGTGAGTTTTTTAATATTGGCCTGGCCGTGAATGTGTAGAAGCAGCTACTGATAGACACCCAGCACCACAGTGCTGAGTGATCTGTCACTATTCTGGTATGATACAAGATCATTCATAGCTACAGTTCTGTGTAAAGTATCTGAGGCTGTGGCCAAAATTCAAGAGCCATAGAAGTCTATGGCAACACACTGAAATGCACATATAGTGCATTTTGTGTATTTTCATGTGCTGCCCTACCTTGGTGACACATAAATATTGCAGAGCAAATGAGCAATAAAAAGATGAACTCCAAAGATAAAGATAATTATGTCCAAAGCCCAAGAAAAATGCACTCAGATAAAAAGGAGATTCCTTTGAGTGAAAATATCAGGCAAAATGTTCCTCTGTGTGAATGAGCCCTCCACCAACACACAGATTGCTCGCTCACCTCAAAGGGTAGACCCCTAAACTAACAGGAGGGTGAAACACATTAATTCCCCCTGCTCGGGGGTGAGGGATAGCAGATGCCAAGCAGGTTCCAGCCCCTCCAACTGTCACAGGTATAACCAGGTGCATATGAAAGATAAAAAATCTCTCTGTATGATATAAAAACACACACTTTATATGAATAAACTTACAGAATCCTCCTCTTCTATCTCACATGAGTTGTACATAAAAATCCAATAAGCATAGAGGAAGCCGCGGGAGGTAGAGGTGGTGGTAGAGGCCATAGTAACAGTCCCCACCCTCCTGTTTCTTGTGATTACCAATATAGTGACCATGGACAGGTTAGAACTCAGTTGCCCAGAAGAGGAGGTCATAATTTCCCAAAACAAATGGACATGTACCATCAAGAATCCCCCAATTTTTCTTCCTATGAGGGAGGTTATCATCAGGAGAGAGGGCAGGTCCCAACAGATATACACCTTTATATGACAGAAGAGATAAACAGGAGTTCGGGACGTGCACAACATATTCCAATGGGGAGAGGGTACAGGGGAAAAAGAAGAGAACGAGAGGGAGGAGATCAGGAGGAAGAACACAAAAGAAAAATATACCATTAGGGGCGGGAATATATAATCTTAGTGGTACTGGTCTTACTGAAGATGAGCTTAACAAGTTTCAGAAGTATATTAGTATTCATAAGTATGTTAGGAATCTAAACATTAAAAAATATTTTCTAAATCTGTTGAAAGGATAGCTTCATCCACTACAGGAACGGATTAAAAAAAAAAAAAAAAAAAGCTGTGCTATAAAAAGTGACTATATGGAGATCCCTCTTTTATATGAAAATTTTTACTATTCAAAAACAGAAAGTGAAAAAATTTGAAAATAGAGCTATAAAATAGCACGGTGGTGGGTGTAAACAATAATGAGTCCAGATATTGACAATCCAGATAGGTGAAAACCCAATGAATAGGTTTAAACTTATTGATAAAGTGAAAAAAACTTTTCACAACATATAAATAAATAAATAAATAAGAAAACACAACAGCCCAGTGACAAGTGTGTTCACAAAGTCCAAAAATTGAACAGTCCACAAAGTATAAGTGAAATCTCAGGACTGAGTTGTTCAGTGCAGAAAAACTCCCAACATCCAGAAGAACGTGAGGAAAGGAAAGCCTCCACCATAGATATTACTGCCTCTTACCAGCTGGAATTGATCTCTGATTAGGAGATCGCAAACGCATAAGGCAGGTAACTTCCCAACAGCTCTCCACCAGGGGACTCCTTATTGCAGACTTTCATATGTGAAGTTGTACCATGAAAAGGAAAACTTGCATAGTATAAAATCCAAGATAACTTTAATAGTAGATAAAAAATGTGCACTTACAATTAGTCAATTGTTTGAAGCATAGAATAAAAAATCGAGCCGGCCGGCTCCTCGATGTGCCTGCCCGTGTCTTCCGGGTTCAGCTGGTGTCGCGTGACGTCAGAAAGTCGCCTGCCCAACGTTTCGAACAAAAAGGAGTTGGTTATACTCCCGGAAAAAGGGGGAGGTCTGGTTGTTATGAGTAAGACCTACTATAAGGGCCGCCTGTTGGGTTATAGGAAAACTTACCAGCTGTTATGTAAAGACCCAGTGTTTGAATACAAGGATGAGTTGCATCATCTGGTTGAAAAAGGAAAAGATAGGAATATAAGAATATTCTTACCGAGAAGGAAGCATTATATTTAGATCCCTTGGCATGTCACACACTGATTATTTCTTTTTTGCCAAATATTCACAAGGACACTCCGATAGTGAATGGCATAGAGTCAGTTTCTGCACGCCTTGGCAATATATAGATTTTTTTCTTAAACCACTTGTAACTGAGACAAAGGCATACCTGCAGGACACTAAACACATGAATCAGATGCTTGAGACTGTCCCCTGTAGCCAAATTCGGTAGTGTATTGAATACAGCTGACATCAGCTCTCTTAACAGGATCATAGGGCACCAGGATGCAGTGTCATTGGTTAAGTGGGCCTTAGAGAAATCGTGTCTCTCCAGAGCACATAAAAAGTATTTTATCTAATAATCCAATGTTTAGTTTTTTTGTCTTAACAAAAATTATTTCTGGTTATGGCCTGTCCTTCCTGCTCGTCCCCAATTTATTTATCGACGGGCCCCTACTCTCAGAGATTTAGTTGCCCCGGGTACGTCCTAGATTTATTATGCATTGATAGTAATTTTTTTATTAAAACTTTAAATAGATGACTATTTTTTAAGGTCTATTAGGGGTTAATACATCTTTTGGGATGATCCCTATTTTTATTATCTTATCAGTTCTCTTTTTTTTATTAGCTCTTCTAATTGGTGGTTATTTCCGACACTAGGGAGCTGGTTACATTGAATGTGGCCATATAATGATAACAAACAAAAGTCACTGCCCCTACCTATGACTGGTCTATACATCTTTTGGGATGATCCCAAAAGATGTATTAACCCCTTATCAACCAGGAGCACATGACTGCTGATGGATAGATAGACCAGTCATAGGTAGGGGCAATGACTTTTGTTTGTTGTATTTATGTCATTGTGGTCAGGCAGCACACTGGCACCTTTGCTTCCATGTGCTGAGTGTGTAGTGTGCTCCTGCCCCTTTAATGAGGGCTGGGCTACCTTCAGTCACCTGCCCCTTATCTATCCATCAGCAGTCATGTGCTCCTACTGAGGAGACTTAAAATGCAATGTTATAGTTAGGACTGCAGTATACAGAGCACCTTGACGTGGCCTGCAGCTTACACATGCATTTGCAAATGCGTGCAACTAAACCTCTGTTTTTAACGCACACAGTTAGACAGGTGAATTTGGTTGGTTGCTGATTGGTCAGTAAGTTTGAGCCTGGATATTCTATGTTTTTGTAGCCATATAATGATGTTACTATTCTCCCTATGGATGTCAATGTTATATTCACATAGCAGGAGATTGCGACTGGCTCTCTATGTAGCCGGATTACACATCTCTGCAGAGGTTCCGGTGCGAATTGCACAGGAGCTCTGTGCATCTTATGGTCCGTTTCAGGTCCGAATTCAGCCCAAAATTCAAGCTAAAATTGGACCTGAAACGGTGAATGGAGATGCACCAGACATCTGCTGTGAGCCGCTGCATGTTCTAGTGTGAACCCAGCCTGAAAGTAAAAGAAAATCACTTATTTTGAGTTGTCCGCAGAAAAGTAATAGAGTGGAAACCTTCCGATGAGGACACTAGTTCTGGAGAGCTGGGGGTTCACAAGGAATTCCCTTCATTTGCAGGGATTTCCTCTTATTTCCTGTTTGGATATAGAACAGAAGTGAAGGTAGATCTCCAAAATGCGACACAGGTGGCGAAAAAAATCTGACAGGAGTTATAACCCTCACCTGCTCTAAATTTATTTTATCTTTGTAAAAGTAATTCCTTAAGGGGGTTGTAAAGCTTCGCATAGGATGCATTAAGGTGAAAAAACATCCGATGCTTACAAGCCCCCCAGCCCCTCGTTTACTTACCTGAGCCGTTAAAAGTTACACGTCGTGAACGCGCTGACTTATCGGCCGGGCTTCTCGGCTCTTCTCGGCTCATTCATTGGATGATTGATAGCAGCGCAGCCATTGGATCCCGCTGCTGTCAATCAAATCAATGACGTGTTGTGTACCAGGGGGTGGGGCAGAGTGATACAGTCAGTGGCTTTTGCGCGCCCGAAAGCTAACCCCCTTGGGAGAGAGCTTCCCAGAACGAAGGTTAGCTCTTGCGGGGAGGAGCTGAGACAGCCGCCGAGGGAACCCAGAAGACGAGGATCGGGGCCACTCTGTGCAAAATGAACTGCACAGTGGAGGTAAGTATGACATGTTTGTTATTTTATTTTATTTTTTAAACGGGAACCTTTACTAACCCTTTAAGCCTGAGATGTTTCCATGGTTGGTATAAAGACGATGTTGCTTTTATAATGTTATGCTCGCTTCAAGAGCTTGAGCTGTATAGACTTTTGGCATGCATGTGGCATAGATTGTTTTTTGCCCTTATAGCTTTAGTACCTAGATTAGAATTACAATCCTGGAGTAGAAGTATGCATGTAACCACAGTCAAATATGAACATTTGTGATTACATTTTTTTACACAATATTATCACGTCAATTTAAATGTGCTCTTTGTCCTGAATGGTTGTTTACAGAACTGCCAAAGATAGAAAATATTATATAACTAAGTGCTTTGCAGTTGTCATGGCAGTTGTTCTTTGGGTACAAATTATTATGCAAACTTATCAGTTAGTAAACCCATTTCTGATCCCCACAAGCCGGACCATTGAACTCTCACCATAAAATGTGCGAGAGGGTCATCAAATAAAACCCAGCTCTGCCTTACACAATTATCCTAATGTATGTTAGAAAAAGATTAACCTGTTGCAAGGCAAATGCAAAAGAGAACACACTAATTACATACTTCCTTTTATCTTTCAGTGCATATTTTAATAAATTGAAGATGCATTGGCAATTAACTAAAGATAATTACACTCGATATAAGCCTCAAATAAAAGAGAGCAGAAGAGGGTCTACTGCTGGTGGGTGACCAGAAGAATACCTACTTGCCAAAAAATTGGATAGTCTTGACCCAGATATCAATTTTTTTTGTTGTTTCTACATAAGTATTTTCAGTTACAGGCAACAATATTGTCTTTGTCTTACTATATCTATCTATTTTGTAAGGTGTATAACCCAATCTGTGCAAGAAATCTTCTAGTTTGTATTAAAATAATGTCTTATGCCCCGTACACGCGATTGGAATTTCCGATGGAAAAAGTCAGACGGACTTTTTCCATTGGAAATTCCAACCGTGTGTATGTCCCATCTGACTTTTTTCATCGAAAATACAGAGGAATTCCATTGGAGTTTAGATAGAGAACATGTTCTCTTTTACTCCGATGGAATTCCCTCAGAATTCCGATGTGATTTTGGCCGTGTGTCCAAATTAGTTTTTATGGTTGTGGCCAAAAAGCAAAGTTTTGGTCCAAATAAATTTGTGCCAGAAGGTTTGAGGCTTGTCTCTGTGCTGTTTGGCATATTGTAAGCGGGATACTTTGTGGCATTTGTATAGTAATGGATTTCTTCTGGCGACTCAACCATGCAGCCCATCTTTCTTCAAGTGCCTCCTTATTGTACATCTTGAAACAGCCACACCACTTGTTTTCAGAGAGTCCTGTATTTCACCTGAAGTTATTTGTGTTTTTTTCTTTGCATCCCGAACAATTTTCCTGGCAGTTGTGGCAATTTTAGTTGGTCAACCTGATCGTGGTTTGGTTTCAACAGAACCCCTCATTTTCCACTTCTTGATTAGAGTTTGAACGCTGCTGATTGGCATTCTCAATTCCTTGGATATCTTTTTATATCTCTTTCCTGTTTTATACAGTTCAACTACCTTTTCTCGCGGATCCTTTGACAATCCTTTTGCTTTCCCCATGACTCAGAATCCAGAAACATCAGTGCAGCACTGGATGAAGGATCAAGGGTCTGTCAGGAGTCCAGAAACTCATTGACCTTTTATGGCCAACCATCAGTGTCATCAGTGCCACCCATCAGTGTCCATCAGTGCCACCCATAAGTGCACATCTGTGCCCACCAGTACCCACCTATCAGTGAACATCCATGCCACCTATCAGTGCCACCCATAAGTACCCATCAGTGTCACCTATGAGTGCCTATAAATGCCGCCTACGAATGCCCATAAGTGCTGCATACCAGTGCCACCTATCAGTGCCGCCTATCAGTGCCCATCAGTGCCACCTATCAGTGCCCATCATCAATGCCCACCAGTGTCACCTCATTGGTGCCACCTCATCAGTGCCTACCAGTGCTGCCTTATCAGTGCCCGTCAGTGCAGCCATATCAGTGCCCGTCTTAGAAGGAGAAGACATACTTATTTTCAAAATTTTATAACAGAAACAAAGAAAAACATATTTTTTCTTAATTTTCGTTTTTTTTATTTGTTGCACAAAAAATGAAAACCCCTAGCAGTGATCAAATACCACCAAAAGAAAGCTCTATTTGTGGAAACAAAATGATAAAAAATGTTTGGGTAAAGCGTAGCATGACCGCACAATTGTCATTCAAATTGCGACAGCGCTGAAAGCTGAAAATTAACTTGGGCAGGAAGGGGGTGTAAGTGCCTGGTATTGAAGTGGTTAAAGGTTTCAGTCACATTCCCTTTTCCCTTTTTTCCTCAGAACTGTACATTTTATGTTTATCCAGTCTTTACTGATATGATGCACTTAAAAAAAATGAAAGGCCATCAAACCCAAGTGTTTTCCTAGATGAAGTTCTAAAACAGGCTGAGCTATTTATGCATGTGTAATATCCACTCACAGTAGTACAAGTTGGTATGCCTAAGTAATTTTGAAAGGTTGCATTGGATTAATAAATGCCTTGGAAGAGTATAGTCTCTGGCCATAAAAGAATAAAGTGTCTGTATTATTAATCATTTCTGGAATAATGGTTAGCATTGATAGCTCTTTGGATAATCATGCTAGGTATTTTATCACTAAACTCAAAAATGACCTCAGCTTAATGCAGAAGTCACATTTTTGCAAGAGCCTCCCAGACAAGCTAAGTAGCTACACTGTCTTTATTTCAGTAAAAAAAAAAAAATACCAATTTAATATTCAACAATATGGCTAGATATTCAATATTGAATACCTTACCAGAAGATAACTAGAGCGATGCTTCTTGATATGCCATATAGAAGGATTGCCATATTGTACTAAACAAATAACAAAAACATAAGAGGGGAGGTCTCAAATGCAGTGTCCCTGGTCAAAGGCATTGTCTTTTTGCAGTGATAATAAAGGTGACTCAACCATGGATGGTTTACTACTTGTTACATGATTCTGGTAATGTGCGAGTACACATTACCAGAAAGACACATTAACCACTTCAGCCCCGGAAGGATTTTCCCCCTTAATGACCAGGCCATTTTTTGCAATACGGCACTGCGTCGATTTAACTGACAATTGCGCGGTCGTGCGCCACTGTACCCAAACAAATTGACGTCCTTTTTTACTCACAAATAAAGCTTTCTTTTGATGGTATTTGATCACCTCTGCGGTTTTAATTTTTTCCGTTATAAACATAAAAAAGACCAACAATTAAAAAATATATATATATACAGTATTACATATTCAAAAAATAATAAAAAAAGAAACGTATTCATCAGTTTAGGCCGATATATATTTATATTCGGCTACATATTTTTGGTAAAATAAATTGCAATAGATGTAATTTGATTGGTTTGCGCAAAATGTATCACGTCTACAAACTACGGGATAGATTTAGGGATTTTTTTTAATATTATTTTTACTGGCAATGTCGGCAATCTGTGATTTTTAGCGGGACTGCCCAGTGACATTATTACTTTGATTAGTGCTATAAAAATGCACTGATCACTGTAAAAATGTCACTGGTCGGGAAGGGGTTAACACTAGGGGGAGATCAAGGGGTTAAGTGTGTTACCTATGTGTGTGTTCTAACTGTAGGTGGTGGGCTTACTGGAACATGACAGAGATCACTGTTTCCGATCACTTGGAACAGTAGCTCTCTGTCATGTCATCCGGCAGAATGGGGAATCACCTTGTTTATATAGGCAGTTCCCTGTTCTGCCTCTGTACACAGCAATCATGGGTCACTGGTGGACATCAAGCCCGCGGCCGCTATCCTCCTTGCATGGACCGATGTACAGGTATGTCTGTTCACTCAGAAGAACCAACCTGCCGCAGTATGTCTGTGTGCGCTGGTCCGCAAGTGGTTAAGGTACCATATTGTAGGATTTTATGGGACTTTATGGGTTTGTACTTAGATGTAAACAATGATGTAGGTGACTTTAAACTGAAGTCAGAGAGCGTACAGATCAGAGAATTTCACATAAAAAACAACCCATTCGCAGAACAATTTCCTAATACGTAGAAAGACTTTATATCCCACTCTGCATCTTACCTCAACTTGGAAGATGCTTCATCCTAAAAAAACATAAACTTGGTCCATAACGTGGACCTAGAAGTTTTAAGTGTAGCTCATAGAATATTAGAAATCTTTGATATTTTCAATCAGTCGTTACACCTGTGGGTGATGATGTGATCCAATTAGGCAAAGAAGAGAACTGGGTACAGAAGAATCTCCTGAAATTTCAACCTGGAAACATTTAGTCTAGGTTTACATCTATGTGGCTGCCCTTGATGTGTTTTTCAGGCATGTTTTTCGTTTCATTTCTTGTTTTTGAACCAACGTTTTTATGCGATTTTGCATGCAATTTTCATGCATTTTGCATCTTACGTTTTTTTCTCTTTAAACGCACTGTAAAACACACTGTATATAGCTGGTTGTTAAGGAGGGGGCCGGGAAGTCGGCTGCCGCATACTTAGCAACCGATGAGTCATCAGCTGTCAGTGAGGTGCCCTGCTGAAAGCTGAATGAAAAAAAAAACAGCGTGGGGTTCCCCCCCCCCAAGCCCATACCAGCTCTGTCTAGTTTGGATTTGGAGGGGACCCCCATGCCAAAAAACATTTTTAAATGGCTTGGGGTTTCCCCCCAAAATCCATACCAGGCCCTTATCCGAACATGGTTATCCGGCAGGTCAGGAAAGGGAGGGGACCCCATACCATACCAGGCCGTATGCTCTCAATATGGGGGGGTTGGGTTATTTGGGGAAGGGGGCTCTGCCCCCCCCCACCTCAAAACACCTCAAAAGGGGACAAGGACCTCTTCTCAACAACCCTAGCTGGAGGTTGTTGTGGTCTTCGGGTGGGGGGCTTATCGGAATCTGGAAGCCCCCGTTTAAGAAAGATCCCGTCCGCCCATGTTAATGGGTAAGGGTACATCATACCCCTTCCCATTCACCAAAAAAGCAGTGAAATGTAATAAAAACACAAGAGTTTTTGACAATGGCCCAGATTCAAGAAGCACTTGCGCCCGCGCAACCATAGGTTGCGCGGCGCAAGTGCTTACTTGCTCCTGTGTAACGAGTGCTCCTGATTCAGGAACCTCGTTACACCGACTGCAGCCTAGGATATGACAGACATAAGCCTCCTTATGCCTTCATATCTCAGGCTGCATTCTTGCGTTGGCCGCTAGGGGGCGCGGCCATTGTGATCGGCGTATAGTATGCAAATTGCATACTACCACCGATTCACAAAAGTTGCGCGGGCCCTGCGCACGCAAGGTACGGAGTTTCCGTACGGCAACTTTAGCGCAAGGTTGCTCCTGCTAATAGCAGGGGGAACCAATGCTAAAGTATAGCTGCGCTTCCCGCTCGTGAAATTTAAATTTCACGTCGTTTACGTAAGTGATTCGTGAATGGCGCTGGACGCCATTCACGTTCACTTAGAAGCAAATGACGTCCTTGCGACGTCATTTGCCGCAATGCACGTCGGGAAAGTTTCCCGACGGAGCATGCGCTGTTCGCTCGGCGCGGGAGCGCGCCTAATTTAAATGATTCCCGCCCCCGGCGGGATCATTTACATTAGGCGCCCTTACGCAGGGCTAATTAGCATAGCGCCCGCGCAATTTACGGAGCTACTGCTCCGTGAATCGCGGGCAAATCGAAATATTTGCGTGGGCGCAGAGAAAAATCTTTGCTCTTTGCCCACGCAAATATTGCTCCGATCTACCTGAATCTGGGCCAATGTCTTTATTAATTGCTCTGTCTTCTCTAGCCATCTCTTCCCGTCATTTTTTTCTTCCCGATGTCTCCTCCTCGAGCTGTCTCTTCCACCTGTATTCTCCTTCCCATATCTCTTCCCGCCGTCTTCTCCTTGAGCTGTCTTTTCCCACCGCCGCTGTGTCTTCCTGCTGCTGTCTTCTTTCTCACCACCGGTTACCCACTAAAAAATGTAAAAAGCCGCTCTTGTTCCGTTAATCTCTTCATCTGTTTTGTTGACGCCCGCTCTCTGCCAACACTTATATAGCCATGGGGCATGGCCAATCTGATGACATCATCCGGAAAGCCCACCCCTTTTGACATTCAGCAGGGAACCCCGCTGACAGCTGATGACTCTTCAGTTGATAAGGACGCGGCGGCTGGCTTCCCGGCCCCCTGCTTAGCAACCAGCTATTTACAATGGTAAAATAAGAACCGCAATTTACGAAACACATCAAAAATACACCACTTGCGTTTCTAGTGCAGCTATATTGAAGTCTATTAGCCACAAATCACGAGGGGAAAAGTCCCTGACCCTTTCCAAAAATGCACCGGCTGCAAAACGCATAGATGTGAACTAGACCATAGGAAACCGTGTTAAATGGATTTTAGTGCGTTTCTGCAAAATGCACTAAAAAACGCATAGGTGTGAACGTATGGGGTTAAAGAGATCAAAGGTTCTCCAGAGTATTAGCATGACACAATGTTCTCAGTGCAAATGTTCACTCCCAAAATAACTTCTACTTGAAGTATAATAATTACAAGATGAAACAAGTAAAACAGGTAGTCTGTTATAAATAGTATAGTATAGTATAGTTTTTTTTTTTTTAGGTGGATTGTTGTTGTCTGTTTTAGAATTTTGCTTTAAAATGTGTATTGGAAATATTCTTAAATATATTAAATACATATGGCATGCTATTTTATATTGTTTGTTTACATAATGGCTATTGTGGCATTTATTGTTAAACAAATTGTTTTTACTTTCGATAGTTAGGCTGCTTTGGTGACTAGAAGATAGCATGCATTTTGTTATATATGTTGGTTTTACAAGTTTTCTTTTTTTTGGGGAAATAGACTTGGCGTGTTAGGGTGGGACATACATGGTTGTAGTATTGCTTCACTACCCCGCTACTTCTTTCAGGAAATTGATTGATAGCAGAGGGTGGGTGCTGATTGCTCTGGCTGGGTTCCCTTTGCTATGTGCTTAGGCTACTCTAAGGCCCCATACTCACGAGCAAACATGTCTGCTGAAACTGGCCCGCAGGCCAGTTTCAGCAGACATGTTTGGTCGTGTGTGGGCGCGAGCGGGCCGAATTCCAGCAAACATTTGCCCGCCGGGCCTTTTCCCAGCAGACAAATATTCCTGGACTTGTTTTAAAACAGTCCGCTGGAATTCAGCCCGCTCGGACATGTACGGTCGTCAGTACAGACCTACCGTACATGTCCAGGCGCCCGCCGTCCCTCGCATGCGTCGAATGACTTCGACGCATGCGTGGAAGCATTTTAAAGGCGGGCCGCCCACGTCGCCGCGTCATTGTCGCGGCGACACCGCGTCATCGACGCGGCGACACCGCGGACACGCCCCGCGTATTGTTTACGCGCGGACTTCTGTACGATGGTGTGTACAACCATCGTACAGAAGCCCTCTGGCAGACATGTATGGTGAAAACGGTCCGACGGACCGCTTTCACCATACATGTTTGTCCGTGTGTACCCGGCCTTAGCTAATTAATCTAGGCTACAAAAAATAAATACAACTTTTTATGATCATCCTGTATATACCAATAGATCATTTTGCAGATGAGTAAATCTTCTCTGGTTTATTTTATTGGCAACATATGCTATATGCTTCTCTAAGTTAAATAAATAACTATACATAAACATTACATAACTGACATTTATAGAGGAAAGTATTGTAAAGCTCTTTTAACAACATCAAATGGAAACACGATTTTTTAGTAATTAAATGAAGGAAATAAATCTTGAATGGTTGGCATTTACGAGTAGACAACTCATTGCCGCACATGGCACTGTTCGCATTGGTGTTTTGTGTATGGTGCATTATGAACATAAGCCTAGCTAAGTTTAAAACTTTGATATAGGAAAATTAGGCTTTAATGGCATATGAGCTAAGTTTAAAACTTTGATATAGGAAAATTAGGCTTTAATGGCATATGAGTGTTAGAGGTATTGACATTTTAGATCTGGTACAATCCATGATGCCCCATACACACGAGTGGTTTTCCCGTCGGAAAAACTGCGATGAGACCTTTTCGTTGGGAATCCGACTGTGTGTATGCTCCATCTGACTTTTTCCCACAGGAAAACTGCCGGAAAACAAAAGAGAGTAGGATCTTTTTTTTCCTAGCGGGAAAACCGTTCGTCTGTATGCTTTTCCAACGGGAAAAAAAACACGCATGCTCGGAATCAATTCAACGCAAGCTCAGAAGCGTAGAACTTAATTTTCTTGGCTCGTCGTAATCTTTTACGTCACTGCGTCACTGCGTTCTTGGCAGACAAAATTTCACCAAACTATTGTGTGACCGTGTGCATGCAAGGCAGGCTTTAGAGGAATTCCGTCGGGAAAACCATTGTTTTTTTTTTCAGATGGGAAAACCGCTCATGTGTACGGGGCATGAGAGTTTGATATCTGTTGTAGACTGTACATCTTCACATTATCAGCAGGAGCTCTGGTGGGTGTTAGCAGATTCACAAGGAAACGACTGTATACCGCAATGCACTAAATGCACTTCTGTCCCCTGAAAAGATCATTTTATCAGTGGGAGCACTATGGAACACCGACATGGAACACTGCTGCAAGTATATTACATGGGGGGCCCACTCTGCTCCTTTTATAACCATTAGTGTGTAATACATTTCTCTACTCACATGCACCTGATATACACATATAGGTTTGAACATTGCAAACATGCAGACTAGTTGGTTGTTCACTCACAAGCACTAATGTCATCAATTGTGGGAGTTTTCACCATGCATATATTCTTATGTTTGGGTTTAAACATGTCTTTATCATTTATATTTATCTAACATATCTTGGTGTTCAAGCATATACCCAGTGTTGGTTTAGCTCTGAGGAAGGGGGGACACCCCTTGAAACATGTAAGCCAGAAAGATCCAGGTAGTGTCTTTCTAAGCGAAGGAGCACGTGCAGTGGAACAAGCTATCTTACTGTTGATTATTTTTTTTGAAGAGCTTTATTTTCGCAGTGGTTTGTGAGTATATCTATATTAATTTAGTTACTAAACCCACAACAGTAAAATTAGTCTATATATGTAGTAAAGCATGCTTGTTATATTCACTGTGGAACCTAAGGGGTTAATCACCTGCATTGTGTAAAAAGGATGCTTGATCCCGTCTTCTCTTAACCTCCCCTTCTTCCACTGTCTCCAATACATCTGCTAATAGAACAGAGCCTTGTGGGCAAGCTGCACATGCCCAGTGTAGTATGTATTGCTAGAGACTTTTTTTTTTATTGGCAGGGTGCATGTGATTAGCACAGGGCCAATCAGCACTGTACAGACAGACAGTCAAGGATCCTTCAGCCTCATAGGGCAATTAGGGGAGAATGAAATCTCCTCCTACAAGCTTGAACCAGACATTGATAGAAGTCACAAGACTGTTCTAACTGCTGATGAGAAAAGGTATTTAGCACTTTATATTTACTAAAATAATTGCATTTCCATGTTATGTTTACTGTGGGAGACCAGAAATAGTGAATGCAGGGTCCTGGGTTTAGTAACCCTCAATAACTTATTTATTGGTATAATGCGTATGGCTGGTGAGCCCTCTCTCTTCTTTGTTTTTGTAATATGCCCAGTGTTAGTGAATCATACACAGTCACATTATTACTTCTGATACAACACATATGTATGTGCCTGAATATCATTCACTGGATGGGTTGTGTAATCAACCATGCATTTGACATTTTAAATACAGAAAGAACAAGTCATTACTGGATTAGATGCTGCTGGAATGCATGGCTTCTTTTCTTTTTTTTCATAATAAACATATCTTTATCTTCAATCACTAGATGGTGTTACCACATGTGCAAAAAAAAAAAAAAAGAAAAAAAAAAGAAAGCTGTGATAAATTTTATACAGACATAGCCTGTGGATTTAATTGGCAAATACCGTAATTATCACTTTCATAGGTGCATGGTACAGCTATGTAAATAATTTTCTGCTGTTTTGAGCCTTGAGCAGAGACACCCAGTTCAAAAATGACAATTCTTTGCTGCCTTCTTGACTTATCATATCATGTTCTAGTCATAGGCGTGCGCACATAGGGTGTAAGGTGTGCCTGGGCACACCCTAATCACCCTGTACTATGCAGATTCCCCCTGCTGCCTGGCTGCAGAGAAAGGGACTGGGGAATCTCTGTCCTCAGTCCCTTTCTCTGTCTCAAAAGTTAGACATCAGGGGTCTGTTTAGACCACTGATATTTCACCAAAGCCCCCAAACAGGGCTCCTAAAAAAAAAAAAAAATTATATTAAAAAAATAATAATAATAAAAAAATAATTGTAAAAAAATAATAATAATAATATAAATAAAGATAAACTACTGACACCAATCTCTGCCCTGCTGACAAAGCCCTACTGACTTGCCCACTGCCATATATGGTATATTACACACGCATGTGTGTTTGAGCTTTGGTGTGCACACCCTAATGCAATAGGCTGTGCACACCTATGGTTCTAGTATAGGAGTTATAGCTACACATAGCCATTGGGATAAGGGCATCTTCCAATAAAAAAAATAATAATGTAAAATGTATCACAACTCTAAAACTAGTTAGACAGGTACACAATGGGAGGGGTAATTCTATAGTGCAAAATACAAAATTCCCAGTCACTTGGTCATACTGGCCCACAGAGAAGATATTAAACCTGTTTCCAGCTTATGGTAAACACAGAGTCATGTCAGCAATCGGGGTGTCACATTCCTGAAAATGTACCTGCCCACAGACCAGTCATGGTCATCTGCTCAAAGACTTTGCTGCCACCAGAATACTGACTAATTAGACCAGGAGACTGGCAACTAATGTGTTAGTGCAGACTAAAGTCTCATACACACGGTACAATTGTTGGCCAACCGAGAGCCTGATTTTTGTCTTGCATATTAACGTTACACAATTGTTGTGCCACAAACAGGAACTTAGTGACATACTATGAGGAATTTCAGCTCTTGAGCGCCACCCTTTGGGCCCCTTCTGCTAATTCCGTGTTTGGTGAGCATTGATACGTGTTTGTACTTTTGACTTTTGTGTGACGGATTTGTGTGCTGACCATACGAAAATCAGACGTGGAGCCGTATTCCGTCGAAAATTTACTAGCCTGCCATTCAACATTTGTTGGCGGAAAATTGGACAACAATTGTCAGAAGGTGCGTACTAACGGTAAGAATTTAGGACAACAGTCTGTCAACAGACAATCCCATTCCAACAAACGTACTGTGTGTATGAGACTCTGCCCAGGTTCACACTGGGTACGATTTGCTTCGATTTGAGATGCGATTTCACATGTGAAATCGCATCTCAAATCGGCGGCATTTGCCGGCAATTGTCGGCAATGACACCGTCCTAATCGTTGTGATCTGATCTGCGGCGCTGCACCGATTTCAAAAAGTAGTTCCTGTACTACTTTTTGCGATTTCGGCCCGCGATTTACATTGACATCTGTTGTATACAGATGTATACGGCGCAGGCGCACTGAGAGTGCCGTGTTTGAGAATGGAAAATTCGGGGTTAATGCCGTATTTTAACGCATGCGCGGGGATCGCAGCATTGGAGCGGCGATAAAAGGAAGAAGATCGTCAGAGACATGGCGGCGGAGGGCACGGAGGAGAACTTCGGGGGCTTTGAACTCAGATAAGTCGATCATAATGAGCTAGTATGCTATGCATACTAGCTCATTATGACTTTCTCTTGCAGGTTTTTTTTTTTTTTAACTGAATGATGGCTTTACTTCCTCTTTAAGGCCCTATTTCACACAGGGCAGTGGAGGTGCGGTGGCGGTATAGCGGCGCTAAAAATAGCGGTGCTATACCGTCTGAATTGTCACGGGATTCGGCCACTAGCGGTGCAGTATTAACCCCCGCTAGCGGCCGAAAAAGGGTCAATACCGCCCGCAATGCGCCTCTGTAGAGGTGCATTGCGGGCGGTATTAGCACGGTTTCCCATTGTCCTCTCACCGCTCCAAAGATGCTGCTTGCAGGAGATTTTTTTTCCTCTCCTGCCAGTGCAGGCAGTATTTAGGCGCTATTTTTAGTGCTGTACCTCCTGAAAAACTCCTCAGTGTGAAAGGGGCCCAAGGCCCCATACACACTATTTGATTTTTTGCAGATTTTTGTCTTCAGATTTACCAAAACCATGTAGTGCAAGGGCCTGTCTGATTGCATACAAATTGAAACTCTTGGGCCCTGTACACACGATCAGTCCAAACTGATGAAAATGGACTGAAGTTCAGTTTCATCGGTCCAAACCCACCGTGTGTGGGCCCATCAGTCCGTTATCCTTCGGTCCAGAAATTTAGAACTTGCTTTAAAATTGAACTGATGGACTGGTAACCGATAGGTCAAAACCAATGGTTAGTACGCAAAAGCATCGGTTCCAAACCCGGGCATGCTCAGAATCAAGTCGACGCATGCTTGGAAGCATTGAACTTCATTTTTCTTAGCACGTCGTTGTGTTTTATGTCACCGCGTTGGCAGTGCCGATCCTGACCTCCCTGGGGCCCTAAGCAAAATTACATGTGTCACATTAAAGTTGAGAAGCAGGGGGGGGGGGGGGATTGCTGACTTCTTACCTCTTCTCCCATGCTGCCAGCGAGTTGAGAAGCGGGGTGAGGGGCCGGAAATGACTTCTCACCAGGCGGAGCCTCTAGTAATTTGGGGGCCCTCCTCAGCTTTGCGGGGCCCTAAGCGGCTTGCATAGTGAGCCTATAGGGCGGATCGGCCCTGCGCGTTGTACTCGATCGGTTTTTGAACTGATGGTGTGTAGGCACATCAGACCATCAGTCAGCTTCATCGGTTAACCGATGAAACTGAACTTCAGTCCATTTTCATCAGTTTGGAATGATCGTGTGTACAGGGCCTTAAGGTTTGACCTCATATTATATGGTTTTGGTAAATCTGAAGACAAAAATCTGCAGAAAATCTAATAGTGTGTATGAGTCTTTAAACATAAAATCTTTCTCTCATCAGCAGTAAATAAAAGTCAATAAACATGCAACTAGCAAATACACCTGATATGTTTACTCTGCAGAGAAAGAATACTG
This sequence comes from Rana temporaria, assembly GCF_905171775.1. Taxonomy (NCBI): domain Eukaryota; kingdom Metazoa; phylum Chordata; class Amphibia; order Anura; family Ranidae; genus Rana; species Rana temporaria. The sequence continues at coordinate 219,443,784 of NC_053489.1, forward strand.
TAAATCAGAAATATCTGGATTCCTGAATGCATGACAGATCCAGGTGAAATGTGCAGGTTATAGATTGCCAGGGGCTTCTGTTTTTTTCATGTATCTGAGCTTCTATCTAAGGACAATCAATGAGAATAGTTTCTTTCCTGATACTGATTTGCATTATCAAAGAGTTGAAAACAGAAATCTTCTTTTGGTTTAAAGCCCAAACAGATGGTTTGTTAGTGACATTCTATCAGATAAATATTTTCTCTAATGCTCATTTCTATCAAAGGCATCAAAGTGTATTAACCCAGCAAAATGTACAATTGGATAGGGGGAATGTAAAGCCAGATTACACCCAAAAACAAAAATACTATATTGCAGCTTACATTCTTAAAGTGATTGTAAAGGCTTGTTTTTATTTGTTTTTTTAAATAACAAACATATTATACTTACCTCCTCTGTGCAGTTGGATTTGTACAGAGCAGCTGGGATCCTCCTCTTCTTGGGTCCCTCTTCTGCTCTCCTGGCCTTTCCCTTTGGTAAGTGCCCCCTCAGCCAGCAGCTTGCTACAGGGGGCACTGAGCTGAGTCACAGCTCCATGTATCCATTCAGACACAGAGCCCCGGCCTGGCCTCGCCCCTCTCTCCCCTGATCGGCTGACTGATTCTGATTGACAGCCACGGAAGCCAATGGCGCCACTGCTGTGTCTCAGGCAATCAGGAGAAGTGTCTGGGATAGCTCAGACACTCGTGGACATCGCTGCAGGGAGAAGTGGCTCAGGTAAGTGTTAAAAGGGGCTGTTGGGGAGGCTGCTACACACAGATTTTTTTTTTTTTCATTTATTTCCCCTTGTTCCTCTGACTGGCAAGTCTGTTATTTTTCAGCTTCCTTTAGCAGACCAAAAGTGTCAGTTAGGTAGTTGAGACAAACCATTCTAAATTGACAGGATTGCTTACAGTGGTCATTTTGTATTTATTTATTTAAAACCTTTATTCCAAAAGGAATAACTATTGCTGTAACTGCTTAAAGTGGAACTTTAGTCGGAAAAGTAAGTCCTGCTAGATCACTTCAGGCTGGCCCATTTTGCAGGTATAGCATAAAAACATTAAAAATAAGTGACTATACTGTTTAAAATCCAGTAATACACTGTCTCAGCCTGCTCTGCACATGCTCAGTTGTGCTTCGTTTTTAGGCATTTTTAGGCACTGCTGAATTTGTAGAGGCCGATCTGCTGATAGCATAGGTGTGCACAGCCTTTGGCATTAGGGTGTGCACCCCAAAGCTCAAACACACTCTACCGATCGCTCACGATGTTTATTCAGAAAAGGAAGTGGCTGGTAAATGGCATATTTACTGGCCCCTTCCCCCACTCATCCTAAAACATCCATAGTAACAATGGGTGGGAGAGGGAGAAAGCCGGCAGTGCTGTGGGGGGGGGGAGGGGGAGCCATGTCAGTAGAGGGAATCTGTTCTGCACAGGGTGATTAGGGTGTGCCTGGGCACACCTGGCACACCCTGTGCGCACGCCTATGACTGACAGGCATAAAATTGAGTTAATCCCTCCAATCCTTTACAGCCAAATAAGCTGCTTCCGTTTAATCTGCAACTGCCATGATGCTGCACATTTGATCAGTTAAGACAGCAGCCATTTGATGTATTTAAATAAAAATGTAACCAGTTCCAAGGACGTATCTCACATCCACATTCTGTAGTGGATACAAACAGAAATAAAATTGGGAATGAATGGGAGAAACTCCCTACCCAAGAATATATAGGACATTAAAGGGTGTGAGATCGTCACTGAGGTGAACACAGGTGACAAATGTATTTGTAAGAAAATTCATTTATTATACAAAATATAAAAATATTATACAAACATGTAGATGTGCATGTTTTACATGGCTATAATAAGCCAACACTTAAAATTACAGCAGAGGAGTTCATGTGCATAAAGTAACCCGACACTTTTGGCAGTGTAGTACCTCCGCTTCCTCAGGGAAACTCAATATACATCTATACTGACATCAAATGTAACCACTTCCGTACCGTAAGACGTCATATGACGTCCTAGACTTCAATGGGGGATATATGAATGATGCCTGCAGCTACAGGCATCATTCAGATATTCTTCTTTTCGGGCGGTGATTAAGCACACCATAAGAATGATCATAGCGGCCAATCCGGTGCTTTTCCGGGCTCTCCTGTGCCATTGGAGGCCCAGAGAATAAATGAGCCGCGGCTGAATGAAGAGCATCTCTATGACCGTCGGAGGCCCAGGCGCGACGTTATGACGTCACGCCCGGGTACCCGGAAATAAACAAAGCCGCAATCGCGGCTGAAAGCATGAGATAAGTGAATTCTTTTCCCGATTTCATGCTTTCCATCCTGGAGGAGAGATGTGGGGTCTTATTGACCCCGCCTCTCTCCATAAAGAGGACCTGTCACACACTATTCCTATTACAAGGGATGTTTACATTCCTTGTAATAGGAATAAAAAAAAAGTAAAAAAAGTGTAAAAAAAAAAAAAAGAAAAAAAAGTAAAAGAAAAAAAAATATATATATATTTTTTTAATGCCCCTGTCCCCAGTGGCTCGCGCTCAGAAGCGAACCCACACGTAAGTCCCACCCACATATGTAAACGCCGTTCAAACCACACATGTGAGGTATCGCCGCGTGCGTTAGAGCGAGAGCAATAATTCTAGCACTAGACCTCCTCTGTAACTCTAAACTGGTAACCTGTAAAAAAATTAAATCGTCGGCTATGGAGATTTTTAAGTACCGAAGTTTGGCACCATTCCATGAGTGTGGGCAATTTTAAAGCGTGACAAGTTAGTATCTATTTACTCAGCGTAACATAATTTTTCACATTATACGAAAAAATTGGGCTAACTGTACTGTTTTGTTATTTTTTGAAAAATTATTGCTCAAATACCATGTGAGATAAAAAGTTGTGATGACCGCCACTTTATTCCCTAGGGTGTCTGCTAAAAAAATATATATAATGTTTGGGGGTTCTGAGTAATTTTCTAGCAAAAAAAATATGATTTTTAAATGAAGGAGAGAAGTGCCAGAATAGGCGCAGTTTGGAAGTGGTTAAAAGAGATATCATTATGATCACAAAATACATTAATTAATCATTGAAAAAATAGCATAACAACCAAAATTAAATAGAAAAACTATGGGCCAGATTCACAGTACAAGTACGCCGGCGTATCTACTGATACACCGGCGTACTTTCAAATTTGCCGCGTTGTATCTTTAGTTTGTATCCTCAAACCAAGATACGACGGCTTTTGGCTTCGATCCGACAGGCGTACGCCTTCGGATCGTAGGTGCAATACTTTGGCGCCCGCTGGGTGGAGTTTGCATCGTTTTCCGCGTCGGGTATGCTAAACGGCACTCAAACCATATACTGTATGTGAGGTATTGCTGCGACCTTTAGTGCGAGAGCAATATTTCTAGCACTAGACCACCTCTACAACTCCAAAGAAAGCCTGAGATCTATTTTTTTTTTTATCTTTGGGCCAGATTCACATACAAATGCACAGGCGCAGCGTATCAGAGATACGCTACGCCGCCGTATCTTACCTGGCTTAACGTTGAATCCAGGAAGAATTTGCACCGTAAGTTACGGCGGCGTAGTGTATTTTTGCCAGGGGAATTCAAATCGGCGGGTAGGGGGCGGAATTCATTTAAATGAAGCGCGTCCTCGCGGCGATTAAACTGCGCATGCTCCGTTTCGAAATTTCCCGCCGTGCTTTGCACGAAATGACGTCGCAACAACGTCATTTTTTGAACTTAGACGTGACTTACGTCCATCCCTATTCACGGACGACTTACGCAAAATTTTCGACGCGGGAATGACGGCCATACTTAACATGGCAAGTCTATCTATACGCCACAAAATAGCAGCTTTAACTATACGCCGGAAAAAGCAGACTAGAGACGACGTAAGAGAATGCGACGACCGCGCGTACGTTCGTGGATCGTCGGAAAAAGCTCATTTGCATACCCGACGCGGAAAACGACGCGAACTCTGCCCAGCGGACGCCGAAGTATTGCATCTGCGATCCGAAGGCATACGAAGCCGTACGCCTGTCGGATCGAACCCAGATGCCGTCGTATCTTTTTTTTTTTTTTAAAGGTAAATTTTTATTTTGAAATTTTTGTACATACAAAACAGACAATACAACAAACACACATCCTAGGCGAACATCGCCCGGTACATCATTTTACAAAACTTTGGTAGCTGGTACACATTGAGCATTTTCATAAAAACACACAGAGAAAGGTGGGAGAAAAACAACAGAATCGTTAATTTACTCACTTAGATCTATTCAACGGGCAGAGGTATCAGTCAAAGTTCAAGGAGCAGGAGGTATGGTGTTCTCGGAATCAACCCAAGAGCCCCAGACCTTCAAGAATTTTTTTGGACACCCTCTGGCCTCATATGTCATCTTATACAGCGGTATAGCACGATTGATGGTGGTGAGCCAGAAGACAATGGTAGGTAAGGATGGAGACTTCCAGTGGAAGGTTATAGACTTCTTAGCATAGAACAGTACTATCCGCAGGAAGGTTTGCATATTCTTAGATATAGTCTCATCATCAATGTGGCCCAGTAAACACCTCAGAGGATTACATATATTGGGTATCTCAGTCAGCGAGCTAATGAAGGCCGTGACCTCCGACCAGAACTTTCTAATCGGAGCACACTCCCACATCATATGAAAGAACGTGCCATCGGCCGCGCCGAGATGCCGTCGTATCTTGGTTTGAGGATTCAAATTAAAGATACGACGCGGGAAATTTGAAAGTACGCCGGCGTATCAGCAGATATGCCGGCGTACTTGCTCTGTGAATCTGCCCCTTTGTCTCTTTGGGTGAGAAAAAATGTGTCCAATCTTGTGTATCAGCAATGTGGGGCAGAGAAGAAGGTGTTATCTCTACCATTTGGATATAGAGTGCGCCAGGTATCATGCAGGAGAAAATCTTTTAAGTACGTTTTTATTGCACAAAGAGCTTTGTAAGGCATAGAAGAAGCTTCATTAGACGTTTCCAGAATGGGAATAAGTGAGAGGTTGAAATCACCTCCCAAAATTATCATGCCAGCAATCTGTTGTGTATTGGAGGCGCAGATGTGTGCTAGCATGAAGGGTTTCCCCCGGAGTTCTGCCTTCAAGAACAGATAGCGCCTTTCTACATCGACCAGGGAGTCTGAGATGTGTAGTGGGCAATGTCAGGAGATTATAATAGACACCCCTTTTTTTTTACTTTGTGAAAGTTTTATTTATTTTGTGCGATTGAAAAATTGCAATGACCGTCATTTTATTCCCTAGGGTCTTTGCTAAAAACTTTTCTTTTTTTTTGCTAGAAAATTACTCAGAACCCCCAAAATATATATATATATATATATATATATATATATATATATATATATATATTGTACAGGATGCCATGGCTGGGTCCTGGAAGGACGTTATATTTCCCCTCTGTTTGGACTGTGGTGCCTTTAAGGCAGTGCTTCTCAATTATTTTCTGTCATGCCCCCCCTAGGAAGAAGAAAACATTTCGCGCCCCCCCTCGCGCGACTGTATATAGTATCATTTGTCTATAAAATTGTTATAAGTACACCTCTGCATAACACCGTATCCTTATTAACGTATAAGAGAATAAAAAAAGAAAGAAATGTGGATCAATTTACAACAAAGAATACGCCTCGTCATATATATTTCCTCGTCTTAGCCTTTGGGAGACTTTCTGTTATCTCCTCTCTCTCCGCCTGTCTTCTCATCCCTGTTAAAAAAATTTCCATGATGTCACTTGAGGGTCTGCTACACTTCGTGTCTACAAAGAGTCACACGGGCGGGTTTAGACCAATCAGGATAGAGCATTATGTCTATCTAATCGGGTCTGTTCTCCTCGAAAGGGTCACGTGGTCCTCCGCGTCGGGCTGCTACTGGGGCTGCGCTGGGACAATCTCAAGTGATCGCGCCGCGCTGCTCCCTCTCTCTGCAGTATGCAGTATTTGGCGAGGTCAAACGAGCCCCCCTTTACGGAGCCTCGCGGCCCCCCAGGGGGGCCCGCCCCACTATTTGAGAAGCACTGCTTTAAGGGAATGGAAAGGGTTAACGCACCTGTGTAAGGAAGTAGTTTAAAGCAGACAGGAAGTGCAGGTGAGGGGGAAGGAGTGTAGGAGAGTCCAATGCATGGTGAATGGTGGACAAGGAAAGCTGTGGAAGCTATGAAAAGCTATGAAAAGCTGTGAAAGGACTTGGCAGTGTCCTGCCTAAAAAACCTGCTACTGAAGGACTTACCTGGAAGGACTGTTTAACTGCGATAGCAGTTCTGAGCTGTACAAGTCGGTGAGACTGTTATTTCTTTTGTTTTTGCTGCTGCTAAGCCATTTAAGTTTAATAAACCATAGTTTTGATTTAAGAAGCCTGTGTCCTGCGATCAAGCTGGTCCCCCAAACATTACACTGGTGCTCGAATGCGGGCAGGACTGAATAACAGGCATAAGAAGAGGGGAAAAAAAAACGTTTTTTTTTTCTGTTGCATTGGACTTTATATTGAACTAACATTTAAAGGGACAGTACATTGAATTTATGTCCTGGGTTAAAGCTGCACAAACATTGAAAGTTGAAGCAATGGAGGAGCTAATTAAACAGCTGACCCTGGCTAACATACAAGCGCAAACTTACCACAAAGAGGCGCTGGCTCTGCAGCAAGAAAATACTCGCCTGTTGGTGGCCCAGTTAGCAGCCCAGCAAGCAGCCCAGCAAGGGGTTATGCAGGCTCAGGTGACTGTCTTAAAGGAAGCGGTGCAACAACTGTCTCAGGTTCAGGAGCCAGCGGCTGTTGCCCCTGGCAACCAGGTGACTGTGAGGGCAAGCCATTTTCTACAGAAGTTGTCCCTGAGCGATGATGTAGAGGCATTTCTTGCTACGTTTGAGAGGACAGCGGAGAGAGAAGGATGGTCTCAGGACCAATGGGTCGGCCTCATTGCTCCTTTTCTCACTGGAGATCCTCAAAAAGCCTACTTTGACCTGCCACCAGATGATGCTAAAGACTATCAAAAGCTAAAGGCAGAAATTCTGGCTCGTCTGGGGGTGACTACGGCCGTTCGGGCCCAACGTGTACACCAATGGAAATATCGTCCAGATCGGCCACCCCGGTCTCAAATGCATGACCTGGTGCAACTAGTAAAAAAATGGCTGCAGCCTGAGGTGTTGTCTAGCCCCCAAATTGTGGAGCGGGTCGTGCTGGACCGATACCTGAGGTCCCTGCCAGATGACCTCCAACGGTGGGTCAGCCATGGAGACCCCAAAACAGCAAACCTCCTTGTTGAGATGGTGGAACGATATACAGTGGTGGAGGACCTGCTCGGACCTACCAAGCGCATAGGGCCTAGTCTGCCACGGCCTGTTCGACCAACTGCTGCCCTTCGAAAGGATGTTCCAAGGAGCCCTGGGACAAACACCCCGGAAGGCCAAGAGACACTCCCGGTACCTTCGCAGCGTTCTGTTCCTGTTCGGAGAGGAGGGGATGTACAATGTTGGCGATGTCATTCCTGGGGTCATACCCGGGCACACTGCCCACTGCAAGAGGAGCCCATGGAATGCGGGGTTCTTCGGAGGGGGTCTTTTTGTGCCCACAAAGTGTGCACCACACACCTCGACCTGGATGAGGAAAAGTTTGAGTGTGAAGTCCAAGTGAACCACCTCCCTGCCCGGGCTTTGTTGGACTCTGGAAGCATGGTAACCCTGGTTCATCCTAGAGTGATTGGGAAGATCGGTCCGGTAAGAAAAACTTTACGGGTGGTATGCATTCACGGGGACACTAGAGAGTACCCGCTCATCACGTTGTCTATCTCCTCAGCATGTGGCACTGTTACTCAAGAGGTGGGGGTGATAAAGAACTTGGTGCATGATGTTATAATAGGACGAGACTGTCCATTGTTTACGAAACTGTGGGAACAAGGAGAACAGTTCAGAGACTGGGGAGAAACTAGCCCCCCTGTTCCTGCTGCTGAGAGGGATAACCCTGAACTGCCAAACGTTAATGTGGACCCAGATGGGGAAAATGCTAATGATTGGGTTAATGGTGATGAAAGTAGTGTTGATACTATTGAGGATGTCAAGATATGTGGTCCACAGACCTACCAAAACACTAAGGGGGAGGAGCCTTTCCCACTTCAGGTAATGCTGGGGGAAGAGGATGAGGAAGTGGCCTCTACCCCTGCGCTGCCGGATTTGGGTGTTCCCCATGGGGCATTTGGGACTGCTCAGATGCAGGACCCCACTTTGGCCCATGCACGGGAACAAGTGGTAGTAGTAAATGGGGTTCCCCAAGAGCCAGGTGCGAATGAGAGGTGGCCACACTTTGCAATATATAATGAGTTGCTGTATCGGGTTACCAAGGAGAGAGAAAATGTGGTAGAGCAATTGTTGGTACCCCAACAATATGGACGAAAGGTTCTGGACCTGGCCCATAACGATGTGTTAGGGGGACACCTGGGAGTTGAAAAAACGGAGGCACGGATCACCGACCGGTTTTACTGACCAGGTCTGAAAGCAGAGGTAAAGAGATACTGTACCTCTTGTCCGACCTGTCAGTTGACCGCTCCGGTGACTCATTTTCGGAGCCCTTTGGTCCCTCTGCCCATAATTGAGGTCCCATTCGAGAGGATAGCCATGGATATAGTGGGTCCCTTGGTAAAGTCAGCTCGAGGTCACTCCTACATATTGGTGATTCTTGACTATGCCACCCGATATCCTGAGGCGCTACCCCTGCGGAATACCTCCTCAAAGGCCATTGCCCGGGAATTATTCCAGATGTTTACACGGACTGGTTTCCCCAAGGAAATACTCACAGACCAGGGTACCCCGTTTATGTCAAGGGTTATGGCCGATGTGTGTAAGCTGTTCCGGATTAAACAGCTACGCACATCGGTCTACCATCCCCAAACGGACGGGTTGGTGGAACGCTTTAATAAGACCCTTAAATCTATGCTCAAGAAAGTGGTACAAAGGGATGGGAAAGATTGGGACTGCCTGTTACCAGCTCTCCTGTTTGCTATCCGGGAAGTGCCCCAGGCCTCCACGGGTTTTTCGCCCTTTGAGTTGGTATATGGGCGGAGACCTCGCGGACTTCTTGACGTGGTTAAAGAGGAGTGGGAAAGTGAACCTGTTCAGCATAAGAGTGTCCTGGAATATGTCTCCCAAATGCAGGACAGGATCCAAACCGTGATGCCGCTAGTCAAAGAGCATTTGCAAAAAGCCCAGGAGGCTCAACGACGGGTCTATAACAGGGCTGCTAAAATAAGGCACTTCCAAGTGGGGGATCGAGTAGCGGTGCTAATTCCCACTGTGGAAAGTAAGTTCTTAGCCAGGTGGCAAGGACCCTTTGAAGTTGTGGAAAAAGTGGGAGAGGTCAATTATAGAGTCCACCAGCCAGGCAAGAGGAAACTGTATCAAATATATCATGTCAACTTGTTAAAGCCCTGGACAGACAGGGAACCGGTGACCTCCCTGGCTAGTGCAAGGCTTGAGCCACAGGTTGGGGTGGAGAGTGTCCAAGTAGCAAATACCCTATCTAAATACCAAAGTCAGCAGGCAAAGGAGTTCTTGCAGAGAAATAAAGAGAAGTTTTCAGACTTGCCGGGGCTAACTAGTATCATAGAGCATGATATTATCACGGAACCTGGAGTCAAAGTTTTTGTCAGGCCCTACCGCATCCCAGAGGCTCAAAGGAAGGCCGTTTCAGAGGAAGTAAAGAAGATGCTGGACCTGGAGATCATTGAGGAATCGCAGAGTGAGTGGTCGAGCCCGATTGTGTTGGTACCAAAGCCCAACGGGACTCTGCGATTCTACAATGATTTCCGGAAGCTTAATGAAGTTTCACGGTTTGATGCCTACCCCATGCCCCGGGTAGATGAACTTATTGAGAGACTAGGTCCAGCTAGGTATATCACAACATTAGACCTTACCAAGGGGTATTGGCAAATCCCATTAACTAAGGCTGCTAAAAAGAAAACTGCTTTTTCTACTCCAGAGGGGAGTTTTCAGTACAAAAGAATGCCTTTTGGACTGCAAACTGCTCCAGCCACGTTCCAGCGAGCAATGGATAGGATTTTACGACCTCATCGGGAGTATGCCTCAGTGTACTTGGACGACATAGTCATTTTTAGCAGAGACTGGGAGTCACACTTGCCCAAAGTCCAGGCAGTACTGGACTCTCTCTGGAAAGAGGGGTTTACAATAAACCCTGAAAAATGTGCTTTGGGAATGGAGGAGGTGAAATACCTGGGCTATATTGTGGGTAGAGGGGTGGTGAAACCTCGGGTCAGCAAGGTAGAGGCTATAAAGAGTTGGCCCCGCCCCCTCACAAAAAAGCAGGTACGTGCATTCCTGGGCATGGTGGGATACTACAGGAGGTTCGTACCCAACTTTGCCACATTGGCGGCTCCATTGACCGATCTGACTAAGGGTCGGAAATCGGTCATGGTGGAGTGGAATGCAGACGCTGAGAAGGCTTTTTTGGTGCTCAAGTCAGCACTGTGCCAACACCCTGTCTTGATAGCGCCCAATTTTTCAGAAGAGTTTGTTGTCCAAACTGATGCTTCCGATGTAGGATTGGGAGCTGTGTTGTCACAGGTTGTTTGTGGTGAGGAACACCCAGTAGTCTTCCTCAGTAGAAAGTTGACACCAGCGGAGAAAAACTACGCTATTATTGAAAGAGAGTGTCTGGCCATTAAGTGGGCTCTGGATTCCCTCAGGTATTACCTCTTGGGGAGGAAGTTTAGGCTCATTTCTGATCATGCCCCTTTAACATGGATGAGGCAGGGTAAAGGGACTAATGCCAGGATTACACGTTGGTTCCTGGCGCTCCAAGAATTTAAGTTTGTAGTGGAGCATAGGCCCGGGAGACTGCATCAAAATGCAGATGCCCTCTCCCGAGTCCATTGTTTAAGCTCCACTGTTGCCTCCACCTCCTTGGCGTTGGGGCACAGGGGGGGGATATGTACAGGACGCCATGGCTGGGTCCTGGAAGGACGTTATATTTCCCCTCTGTTTGGACTGTGGTGCCTTTAAGGGAATGGAAAGGGTTAACGCACCTGTGTAAGGAAGTAGTTTAAAGCAGACAGGAAGTGCAGGTGAGGGGGAAGGAGTGTAGGAGAGTCCAATGCATGGTGAATGGTGGACAAGGAAAGCTGTGGAAGCTATGAAAAGCTGTGAAAGGACTTGGCAGTGTCCTGCCTAAAAAACCTGCTACTGAAGGACTTACCTGGAAGGACTGTTTAACTGCGATAGCAGTTCTGAGCTGTACAAGTCGGTGAGACTGTTATTTCTTTTGTTTTTGCTGCTGCTAAGCCATTTAAGTTTAATAAACCATAGTTTTGATTTAAGAAGCCTGTGTCCTGCGATCAAGCTGGTCCCCCAAACATTACAATATATATATATATATATATATATATATATATATATATATATATATATAATTTTGGGGGTTCTCAGTAATTTTCTAGCAAAAAAAAAAGAAAAGTTTTTAGCAAAGACCCTAGGGAATAAAATGACGGTCATTGCAATTTTTCAATCGCAAAAAATAAATAAAACTTTCACGAATTAAAAAAAAATCAATATTCCCCGGGAACACCACAACACACCTGGGCAATAAAGCCCCTTCTTACAACCTTCCCTATTAACCTCCTTCAAAGTCTAAAGGGGTGTCTAGAACCCCCAAATGATATATATATATAATTACTCAGAACCCCCAAATTTTATATATATATATATATATATATATATATATATATATATATATATATATATATAAAACATTTGTGGGTCCTGAGTAATTTTCTAGCCAAAAAAATGTTTTTTTCTGACAGTGTCAGAATTGGCCTGGGTGGCAAGTGGTTAACAGAGTTCTGAAAATGGATAAAGGTTTGTAAACATTGGTGTGGTCTCATGCAGAACTGGGAACGTCACTGACAGTGTGACTGGAGAGGAGGGGCTTTCCTGGAAGCGTGTTTGGGAAATACACGAGGATGTGAATGACGTCACGGGCTGCAGCCAATCCCGTGGCGGGGGTGTGTGGCGCTCGGAGGAAGAGCCCAGCTCCAATAGCAGGCGAGCTTCGTGTCTCTCCCTTCCAGTATCTTCATCTGCAGGCTCGTTCACGTGTAGCGCTGTGCTGCTGTGTACATCCCATATGGCGTGCGGCAGAATGACTCCTTCTATGAAGCTCGCTCTGAGAATCAGGACCCCGGCCAGGGGCGCCGTACGGCTGAGATCCTCGGCAGTGACAGCCTCTCAGGTGAAGAGGAAGGAGGCTGCTGAACAGACAGGGGAGAAGCCATGGCCTGTGGGCTCCCACATAGATCACATAGAGAATGTGGGGGGCAGACCCTGCCCTACTCTCACCATAGACTTCCACAACACACAAGAAGCCTACAGAAGTAAGAACACGTGGGAGCTGATGAGAAGTATGCTGGTGTTCTATCTGTGCTCTGTAGATCGCCTTGTGGACAGGAATCAGCAGGTAAGATCATTGCAATGGGCTGTGCTTCCTATAGATTGCTACAAATGCTACCATACATGTTCTATCCTTCATGGCATGGTGGGGAGACACTGACAGCTAGCTCTGCCACTTTCAGCATCCTGAACTTTAAGGGTTAGTTCACTTTTACAGAAAAATTCTAGCAGTAGGCAAACTAGGCAGCTGCCTAGGGCACCCAGCCACTGGTGATCCTACTTTCTTCTCTCTGCTGCAAGCAACGAAGTCTCAGCAGGCTTCGTTCGCACATAGTGTCAGGGGCGCAGCTCTGGCAGAGGACTGTGTTTGTGTCCCGACTCCTGAATGAATGGTAGCAAACATTCATTGGTGGGCGCTGGTGAGGCTGCATCTGATGGGCACTGGTGAGGTTGCCACTGGTGGGCACTGGTGAGGTTGCCATTGGTGGGCGTTGGCGAGGCTGCCTCTGGTGGGCGTTGGCGAGGCTGCCTCTGGTGGGCGCTGGCGAGGCTGCCTCTGGTGGGCGCTTCATTAAAAAGGTGTTGGGGTATACATTGGCAGTGTCAAAAATCCTTGCACCAGCCTTGGGTGAACGAACACCGTACACCCTCCCCACCCCCTTCCTGCTGTGTTTACCTCCATGGGTGATGAGCTGTCACTTCCTACACAGCTGGTCCAGCCGTCTGGGGATTTAAAATTCCCTGCTCTTCTCTGTGCAGCACTTCCGGGACAGATTGGGTAGCTGCTCTGTAATGGCGCTGACCTATCAAAACCTTTCCCAGAGGTAAGTACAGTGAATCTGGGGCGAGGGTTGGACAGGGTGTACACTATTGGGCCTCATGCACACTGGATGTTTTTTTGGCTGTAGATGTTTTTTCTACAGTCCTTAAACTCTCCATCATGTTATCCTATGTGTCCATTCACACACAGGCTGTTATCAGCAGTTTTGGGCAGTGGCGTTTTTGTGCAGTAAAAAACTGAGCGACGCTTTCCAACTGTAAAAACGCTCGGACGCTGATAAACGTTGATAAGCACTCAAAAACGTCGCTCCACAGCCTTGTTTAACGTTCTTGATCCATAAACAAAAAAAAACATTTTATAATGTTATTTTTAACGTCCAGTGTGCATGAGGCCTAAAAGTGATATTTAAAGTCGTGTGTGTGGTTGTGTTTTTTTTTTTTTTAAACCAAACATGTTCTACTCGCCTGCCCTGTGTAGTGGTTTTGCACAGAGCAGCCCGTATCTTCCTTTTCTCGTGGCCCTCACCGGCACTCCCGGCCCCTCCTGCAATGTGCCCCCACAGCAAGTGGCTTGCTATGGGGGCACCCGAGCCGCTGCTCTGTGTGTCTATTCGGACACAAAGCCATGACTTGGATCGCCCCCCCTCTCCTCATTGGCTCATTGACTTTGACAGCAGCAGGAGCAAATAGTGCCCGCTGTGTGTCTCAGCCAATCAAGAGGGAGAGTCCCAGACAGCCATGTGTCCTGTGCAACAACAGTGGATAGAGATTGACCTCAGGTAAGTATTAGGGGGTCTGAGAGGGGCTGCTGCACGCTAAAGGTTTTTCTTTTTTTTTTTTTTATCCTAATGCATGAAGATTAAAAAAAAACTTCTGCCTTTTACAACAACTATAATTCACTCTTACATTTTTTTTTTTTTTTTCTGGCAAGGCAAAATGTTTTATTTGTTTTGTTTGTGTTGTCACCAGAATAGGAATATAGGGGAAAATCCGTTCTAGTGACAATAAGAGCCGGTTCACACAGGGGCGACCTGTCAGGCGACTCAGTCGCGGTCCGCAGTAGTCAATGGAACCGTTCTAAGGCTGCATTCACACCTAATCGTGGCGCTTTGTCCCGCGAATTGTGGCAACAAATTGTGGCGTTTTGTACCGAGATTTGCGGCGACAAAACGCCGATATTTTAACCCCCAGGTCCACATCTCCTATGCCGAACGCCGAAGCCGCCTGAAAAAAAGGGTCCGGGACTTGTTTTGAGCTTCAGGCGTTCGGCGTTTCAGCGTTCGGCGTGGAGATGTGAACCATCTCCATAGAGGGCAATGATATTTCTCCCCTCCAGCGTATCGGGCGTCGGGCGTCAGGCGTAAATACGCCTAGGTGTGAATGGAGCCTAATAGGAGTGACTTGCATCGCTACGACTTAGAAAAAGGTCCCTGTACAACTTTGGGGGCGACTTGCATTGACTTCAATACAGAAGTCATTTTGCAATTTGCCTCTCAAGTCGCCTTGAGATCGCCTTGCCGAGTCGCCCCCAAAGTCGTGCCGCCTGTGTGTGAACCGGCTCTTAGGGATGAGCAGGCGTGTTCAGTTTTTAGTCCTAACCTGACCTGAGCTGTCACTGCCGACTGCCAATCATAAGAGGCCAAGACATTGCCCACAGCTGCATGTATACAGTGAGCATGTACATGCGTGGCAGCAGGGAATGCTTCGCCCGCTTGTGATTGATGGTCCGTGGTAACAGCTTCATGTTATAATAGCTGAAGCAGGTTTAGACTTGTTTTCAAGCCTGAGCTCATCTCTGGTGACAACTGGCTGTTTGCTCACTTTGGAGGAATTTTCTCTCACTTTCTGTTTTGGCTCTAGGACAAGAAGTACAGGGAAATCTCACCACTGGGATCCAAAAAAACATTCAAGGATTCAAACACAAAAATGGGGTTTTGTATTTAGTTACACTTTAACTGGTTCATGCAGATATACTGCGGCAGAATGGTTCTCCTGGGTGAAATCCTGTACATTTACGGCTTTGCCCAGGATAGTCACCAGTCATTTCTCCTAGTTAGTCTCACCCATACAGTTAGAACACCGTGAGGGAACACACAGTTGACCCCTTGATCGCCCCTAGTGTTAACACGTTCCCTGCCAGTGACATTTGTACAGTAATCGGTGCATTTTTATAGCACTGCTCGCTGTATAATTGTCAGTGGTCCCAAAAATGTGTCAAGTGTTCGATCTGTCCACAATACCGCTAAAAATCACAGATGACCACTATTGCTAGTAATCAAAATAACAAACTCCATAAAAATGCATTGATCGGTGCATTTTTATAGCACTGATGAATGTAATGTCACTGGTCCCCAAAAAGTATCATTTGGGGTCAGATTTGTTGCAGTCCCACTAAAAAAAGGTCCCTAAATCTTTCCCGCAGTTTGTAGACACTTTAACTTTTTTTAGGCTTATTGCGATTTTTATTTTTTTTACCAAAAATATGTAGAACAATACATATTGGCCTAAACTGATTGAAGCTAATCAGTGGGTCTGGTGGACACGATGCCTGCCAGCCACCCACAATCATTCCTCAGATAGGCAGATTGTCGTTCTGACAGGGGAGAGAACATGGAGATCTTGTGTTCCTGCTAAGCAGGAACACGTAGCCCTGTGTTCTCCCAGTCAGAGCAATCCCCACACAGTTAGTAAGCACCCCCTAGGGACACGCTTAACCCTTTGATTGCTCCTTCCGTGCCAGTGTCATTAGTACAGTGACAGTGCATTATTTTAGCACTGATCACTGTATTGGTGTCACTGGTCCCCAAAAAAGTTTCAGGTGTCAGATTAATCTGCCGCAGTCCTGCTAAAAAACGCTGATTGCTGCCATTACTAGTAAAAGAAAAAAAATACATAAAAATATTCCATCATTTGTAGGCGCTATAACCTTTATGCAAACTAATCAATACACCTATTGGGATTTTTTTTACCGAAAATATGTAGCAGAATAAAAATAAAATTATTGCATATGTATTATAGCAGAAAGTAAAATATATAAATAATACAAAAATCCTTTTTTTTTTTTTTTGAGGGGAGACTGGACCTTTTTTTTTTTTTTTGAAGAAGAAATCCAGACATAATACAGTACATGTATTAATGGATTAATACATATGCATTGACTGGATTTGATGAATTTATAGATTTACACACACACTTATGAAGGAATAGAAATGATAGTTTGCATTTGTTCATGATAAAACACAGCACAGGCACAGTGACATAATGGATGATATTATATCAGTACCCACACTGCCCAGAGGGATTCATCAGAATACACGTCCCATATGTTTGGAGAATAAAACTAGGGCTTTCATGTGACATGAAGTTTGTGAAGTAAATAAAAGCCACTTTGTGCTTGTGTTCTATTCCTGAACATGATATAAACGGATGCTTTACGCTGTGAAGCATGACAAGATTTTTTTTTTTTCATTCTCTTTGATTATCCCTCAAAAAAAACCATTATTCTAAGTGGTCAAAATTTAAAGCGGTGTACAGGCCAAAATAAAAAAATAAAAGCCGGCAGCTGCACATATTGCAGCTGCTGGCTTTTAATAAATGGACACTTACCTGTCCTGGAGTCCCTTAATGCCATTGCAGGGAAGGGAACCTGGCAGTGTAGCCTTTCGGCTTCACGTCGGGAACCCTACTGCACATGCGCAAGGCCCCGCTCCTCTCTCCTATGGGCCCGGTGGCCGGGGGAGGAGGAGGAAGCCCTGTGGTGACGTCACTGGCCGCAGCCCGGACTAGGAAAGGATACCTGTCAAAGACGGGTATCCTGTCCCTGCCTCTATTTTCACCAGATCTGCCAGTAAGGCATTTCCTGGCTTAAAGGGGAGTTCCACCCACAATTTCACTTTTTAAATATAAATACCCCTGTAATACACAAGCCTAATGTATTCTAGTAAAGTTAGTCTGTAAACTAAGGTCTGTTTTGTTAGGTTGTTGCAGCATTTAAATAGTTTATAATCTAGAAATAGACCGTGACCATCTTAAGTGTGGGCATCATGAAGCCAGACTGTATGACTTCCTGGATTTCAGCTTTGCATATCTCGCACATGCTCAGTGCACAAGCAATGTAATAGGTTTCAGTCAGGTTTGCAAGGACTACTGGGAAACATGATGCCTATCCCAGAAACCCTTGCAAATAGCCTAGGCAAATAAGGAGGAGGAAGTAATGAAGGACTACAAAATAAAGGTATTTACAAGCAACAAATTAAATAAAAATTGTCCATTCTGAACACTATGAGATTAGAGCATGCAGCACAGACAAACATAAAAAAATGGGTGGAACTCCACTTTAAGGTGACTACATTCGCTTACTGTACCATATCCATGGAGTGGCAGGATAGTCTCCCTAGAACAGGAAGTGTGTTAGGACTACAGAACATCTTTCCCTCTCCTCTTCTCCATAACGTGATGGGTTGCTCTGTAGTCAAGAGGAGAACTGTTCTGGGCCGACTGCAGAAGCACTGTTGTCAGCTAACTAAAGGAAGTCGGGAGCTTTTGGTATTTCTGAAAGGGTCAGACGTTTTTGTTTTTTTTGCACTAATTTTAATATATATATTAAAACAAAATCTACTTCAGTATCAGTAGTAAAGTTAATAGACACCAGAAGGCATCAACAAAAACATTATTTAACCCCTTCACACCTAAGGGTGAGATAAATGTTAATGCATAAGAACAATTTTGCAACGTGCAAACGCTTTCCATTTGTATGCCCTTGCACTGCATAGCGGAAGTAAAATCTAAAGGAAATTGAATATGAAAAGTGTATAATGTATGACCAGCCTTTGGTTGTAAATGGAAACAAATGTCTCCCTATTTATTTATTTTTTGTCAAAGGAAAACTAGCCCAAAATAGTAAAACAAAAATATATTTTTTTCATTTTAGCTGTGTATTTCTTGCTATTCTCATTTTATTTACCATTACCATAAAAGTACAGCCCAATTAAATTCTCCTACTCCTGATGATTGCAGCGATACCACACGTGTATGTTAGTTGTTTGTACCCGTAGTACAGCCCAGAAACAATATGCACATTTTTTTTTTTTCATCCTACCTAAAACACACTCAGGCCAACTGATACTAATTTGAAAAAAAAAAAAATATTCTACCCAAAATATGCTGACCATGACCTTTGACCCTACAAACTAAGCAAACCTTGATTGCCCCCCCCCCCCTTTTTTTTATTTATTTATTTACACATATTGGTTTGTTTACATGTTCCACTCCTGCAAGAAGAGAAAGATGCACTGTATCTTTCTCATCCAGAAGAGGAAATAAACACAGGGGCGCGCTCACAGTAAATGATCACTGTGATAGCCAATCAGTGGCTATCACAACGATCAGGTGACCTGGAACTGAGAGTTCTGGGTCCTGATTGTGAGTAAGGCTGGGTTCACACTATACTACACGACTTTCATCCTACTTTGCGCTGCTACATCGGTCCTACGTTGGTCCTACACCCATCCTACTTTCATGAACAGGATACTACTTTGATCCGACTTTGTGATAGTCTGACTTGTTCTTTGACCAATCAAAACAATCCCAGAGTGAGATAAAATTCCTTTTACTGCTGCTGTAATCACATGTCAGATGTCAAAAGTCGGATGGTAAGGACAAGGATCCTACTTTGATCCGACTTCAATGATATTCAATGGGCTGAAGTAGGATCAATGTAGGACCAAAGTAGTACAGGGAGCATTTTCAAAGTCGGACCGACTTGTGTAGGACCAGTTAAGACGGCTCTCATAGGGAAACATTGATTTTCACACATCATGCTACATGAGCTCCCAATGTAGGACCGTTTGTCGGACAAGTGTGAACCCAGGCTCTCGGTGAAAGCCTAGTCTCTGTGCTGAGAGCGCATTGTGTAGCATGCTCTGAGCACAAAGCGAGATGCCCATATATGTGGCTCTACGAAAACAAATTAGGTGGGCACATAAGTGAAGTTTCTTCTGTGCAGTAGCTCTTTAAAATTGTGCAGAATGAAAGTAGAACATGTGAGTATTAAACTAGAACTATAGGCAAAACTTACATTTTTCTCCTTCACTGATGGGCACAGAAAGGCGTCACTGCTGGGCACTGTCTGGCATCACAGCTGGGCACTGTTGGGGCTGCACTAATATTTGGGCGCTGATTATCTGTGCAGAGCTCCCCTGTGAGGAAATACCTCTGATCGGCTCTCCTCTCCTCACACGCTGTCAGTGTAAGGCAAGGAGAGATAACTGGCATTTCCTTGTTTTACATGCAATCGGCTGTTATTGGACACAGCTGATCATGTGGGTAAAAAGCCTCCGTCGGCTCTTTACCAAGATCGTGATTTGTCATGTCCCAGGGACAGAGCACACCACTGATCACCGTGCTGTGCGCCCATGTGGGCATGCAAGCATGGCGGGAACGAGAGGGCCACCTTGCGCCCATCATTTGTAAATACTGCGGGTGGGAGGTGGTTAAGGATAGAAGGTAATAATCTGTTATATTTTTGCCATTGTCACATTGGCGAGATTTCCCTTCACTTCTTTTCCATTGCCAAAGCAGGAAGTAAGAGGAAATCTCTACAAATTAAAGTGGTTGTAAAAGCTAAGGGGTGTTTTTTTTTTTTTTTTTTTTTTTTTAACCTTAATCTATTCTCTGCATTAAGGTAACAAAAATCTTCTATTGTCAGTTCCCTCCCCCAGCATTCCAAATACTTACCTTAGCCTTATCTTTATTCACTGCTGTGACTGACAGCAGTTGTGCTCCCTCTCCCTCGACCCAGTGAGAGCTATTGACTGCAATTCTCTATCAAATTCTAACTATGGCACAGCTCGGGAGCAAGCCTGCACATGTGCCACCATAGGAAGCAGCTTGCTGGGGTGGTACACGTAGAGGAGGAGGAGGAGCCCAGGACACCAGTGGGGGACCCCAGGAGAGGAGGGTCAGGTCTGCTTTGTCAAAAGAAAAAAGGCTGTGCAAAGGGCAGTAGCACTTTGCAAGTGCAGTTGCTCCAGAGCTTAGTAAATGAGGGGAAGCTCTGCTGACTTTTATCATCCAATCATGTGCAAGCAGTAATGCAAGTGAAGCCTTACCGCTTTACTGATCTCTGGTGCAACTGCACTTTGCAGAGCTCACAGTCTATTTGACTTTTTGTAAATCAACCTCAATGTTTTCTAAATGTCTCTGTTCCAGAGACCATCATGCAAACATTTTTGGTGGCAACACATTTCAAAATCTGTGCTTTTACTTTGCAGTTGGCCACAATTGTTTGAAGTCTACGGGGAGTTCCGTGCAACCAGCTGGCTGCCAAATGGGGGCACTGCAGTTAGAAAGAAGATATCTGGATCGGGGAAATTGGGCATATACGGTGCACATCATTACTGTTCCAGAGATGTATTTGTAGTTTGCCATTTAGGGCCCAGTCACACCTAGGCATGTGTTTTTATTTTCATGAGCAGACACGTAGCACTGATGTTGGTGCACGCATATACTCACAAACATCACATGAATGGATGGAGTTTAGACACTTGGAAATTTCTGTTCTTTGACAAAAGTGTCAGTTTCCATTTTTTGGGAGGCACACAAGTTTGTTATTTGTAATTATCGCAGTTCATCCTGACAGAAATGGCATGGTCTTCCTGTGTCTGTAAGCATACAGGGCTTCAGATCACTTTAGATAGTTGCTAATCGCAGAAGGTTTAAATCACCATGCCATCTACCAGTCACTAAAATGTCCTGTTTGAACTAAACAAAATTGTTTAGAAAAACCTTTTGTATCTTCACTGGTTTTCTTAGAACAAAATCCTGTTGGCTTTCTTGAAATGCCAGAGAACTGTGTGTTCAGCTGATGCTCCGGTGCTGAAAGAACATGGTCCAAAACAAATAACTGCTCATTACTTTGGTTCTCACACCAGGTGACCAGCAATGTTGGATATTTACCACTGAGAACATGTGAAAATTTATAAAACTGTTCTAAGTGTTCTTAAAGGGGTTGTAAACTCTCCAGCATTTTTTCACCTTCATGCATTCTATGTATTAAGGTGAATAAACTTTTTTTTTTTAGTGCAGTAGCCTCCCAGAGCCCCCCTTTTATTACGGGGACGAGCAGAGCAGCTCCAGTCTCTGTCTCTGGTCCTAATCGGCTGGACTGATGGCAGCAGGAGCATTGGCTCCCACTGCTGTCAAACAAAGCAATGACACAGGAGCCAGGGGTGGGGCTGAGTCCTGCTGTCCGTGTCAATGGACAGCGCAGCAGGACTTGGAGCACGCCCGCACGCATGCCTCCAGGGAATGTGGGTCTCCGTAGGAGACAGGAGCATTGCTGGGGGACCCCAGGAGAAAAGGATCGGGGGGCCCCTCTGTGCAAAACCCTTGCATAGAGGAGGTAGCTATAACATGTTTTGTAAAAAAAAAAAAAAAAAAAAATCTTTACAACCCCTTTAACTTGTAAAATGGCTCGAATGCTAAAGCACCCCCTAATACTTTATCAGTGCTGAGAAGGCCAGCCAGGGCAAAGATGGCAAACTTACCCCCCCCCCTCCCCCTACACTTAATTAGGCCTTGATTCAAACCATGGCACACCTGGGGTGAGCAAGCAGAAAAATGCAGACATGTTACATTTTTTCCACAGTACAACTCTCTACATTGCACATCCTTGCAAAGAATGACAGATTGTGTCCAGGAGCAATTGTTTGTTTGTCACTAGCCAAGCGTGCTCGCCTAATGTGGGGATACATGTGAGAATCCATGGACATCAGTTTGACATTGCTTTGTACAGGCTGATCCACCATAGCTGTCCACAACATCCCAGATTCCAGCCACGGGTATACATGGTGAATGCAGTGCAGGGTATACAGTTCAGGAGTAAGAGAGATAATGTACAACATGGTGTATATAGCACAGGCTGGGGGGTATAATGTACAACATAGTGAATGCAGTTCAGGGGTTAGGGCTCTGTAGGATACATCACTGTGTAGCATGCAGTAGTTAGTTAGCTTTTTTTTTTATTTTTTAGGAGAAATATATTCTTTAGGGGTCGACCAATATAGTTTTTTTTCAGTGCTTATACCGATTATTATTTTTTTGCTGCCTTTCAAGCCGATATCGGGTACCGATATTCTGTAGATTTAAACTTTTTTTTTTTTTTTTTTTCTATCCTTTTAATTTTATTTTTAATCACTTTTATTGCTGTCGCAAGGAATGTAAACATCCCTTGTGACAGTAATAGGCAGTGACAAGTACTCTTCATGGAGGGATCTGGGGTCTATAAGACCTCAACCCCTGACTCTACACGTCAAGATCTACATTTTTGAATACTTTTTTATTTTTTAAAACTGTCATCTTTAGGGTGGCAGTAATCTTGAAGTAATGTCATGTCATTGCTTCCAGGTTACTAGATCAGAGACCCGAATAAAGCATTGGCTTTGTTCAGGTCTTTGGCCAGCCAGCGGATGTGGCGGCTGGTAGCTCAGGTTACCCGGTGGGACGGGAGATCCCGGGTGAGCAGTGGGGGGGGGGGCATCCCCTCCCAAGCAGCATCGGTTGTTATTACAAGAAAGCTGACCATCCCCTCTAAAGAATGGCAGCTGCAGGTATCACCCCGGTACAACCCCTTGAAGCAATATTGTAAGTTTTGTTACCGATGCTTCAAAAAAATGTGACTATCGGCCACCGATAATTGGCTGTACCAATAATCGGTCGACCTCCTAATATTTATATGCTTTTATCTAAAAGGGGTTGTAAAGGTATAATTTTTTTTTTTCCTAAATAGCTTCCTTTACCTTAGTGCAGTCCTCCTTCACTTACCTTATCCTTCCATTTTGCTTTTAAATGTCTTTATTTCTTCTGAGAAATCCTCACTTCCTGTTCTTCTGTCTGTAACTCCACACAGTAATGGGAGGCTTTCTCCCTGGTGTGGAGTGTCGTGCTCGCCCCCTTGCTTGTCCTACAGGAGAGTCAGGACGCCCACCAAAACACACCTCCTTTCTCTATCTGCAACGTAGAGAGAGCGTCCTGACTCTCCTGTAGTCCAAGGGAGGGGGCGAGCATGACACTCCACACCAGGGAGAAAGCCTTGCATTACTGTGTGGAGTTACAGACAGAAGAACAGGAAGTGAGGATTTCTCTGATGAAATAAGGACATTTATAAGCAAAATGAAAGGATGAGGTAAGTGAAGGAGGACTGCACTAAGGTAAAGGAAGCTATTTAGGAAAAAAAATGTACCTTTTTACAACCCCTTTAACCACTTAAGCCCCGGACCAATACGCTGTCTAAAGACCCAAGGTGTTTTTACAATTTGGCAATGCGCTGCTTTAACTGGTAATTGCGCGGTCATGCAATGTTGTACCGAAACTTGCGTCCTTTTCTTCCCACAAATAGAGCTTTATTTTGATGGTATTTGATCGCCTCTGCGATTTTTATTTTTTGCGATATAAACGCAAAAAGACCGTAAATTTTGAAAAAAAAATGATTTTTCTTATAACAAAAAGTAAAAAAAATCGAATAAACTAAATTTTAGTCAAACATTTAGGCCAAAATGTATTCAGCCACATGTCTTTAGTAAAAAAAATCGCAATAAGCGTATATTTATTGGTTTTCGCAAAAGTTATAGCGTCTACAAACTAGGGTACATTTTCTGGAATTTACACAGCTTTTATTTTATGACTGCCTATCTCATTTCTTGAGGTGCTAAAATGGCAGGGCAGTACAAAACCCCCCCAAATGACCCCATTTTGGAAAGTAGACACCCCAAGGAAACTGCTGAGAGGCATGTTGAGTCCATTGAATATTTAATTTTTTTGTCCCAAGTGATTGAATAATGACGAAAAAAATAAATAAAAAAAATGTTTACAAAAAGTTGTCACTAAATGATATATTTCTCACACATGCCATGGTTATATGTGGAATTGCACCCCAAAATACATTCTGCTGCTTCTCCTGAGTACGGGGATACCACATGTGTGGGACTTTTTGGGAGCCTAGCCGCATACGGGGCCCCAAAACCCAAGCACCGCCTTCAGCATTTCTAAGGGCACAAATTTTTGATTTCACTCCTCACTACCTATCAAGGTTTCGAAGGCCATAAAATGCCAAAATAGCAAAAAAACAAAACAAATGACCCCATTTTGGAAAGTAGACACCCTAAGCTATTTGCTGAGAGGCATGTCGAGTCCATGGAATATTTTATATTTTGACACAAGTTGCGGGAATATGACAAACTGATTTTTTTTTGCACAAAGTTGTCACTAAATGATATATTGCTCACACATGCCATAGTTATATGTGGAATTGCACCCCAAAATACATTCTGCTGCTTCTCCCGAGTACGGGGATACCACATATGTGGGACTTTTTGTGAGCCTAGCCGCATACGGGGCCCCGAAAACAAAGCACCGCCTTCAAGATTTCTAAGGGCATACATTTTTGATTTCACTCCTCACTACCTATCACTACCTATCACAGTTTTGAAGGCCATAAAATGCCAAGATGTCACTCAACCCCCCCAAATGACCCCATTTTGGAAAGAAGACACCCCAAGCTATTTGCTGAGAGGCATGTTGAGTCCATGGAATATTTAATTTTATGGCCCCAAGTGATTGAATAATGACCAAAAAAAAAAACATTTTACAAAACGTTGTCACTAAATGATATATTTCTCACATATGCCATGGGCATATGTGGAATTGCACCCCAAAATACATTCTGCTGCTTCTCCTGAGTACGGGGATACCACATGTGTGGGACTTTTTGGGAGCCTAGCCGCGTACGGGACCCCGAAAACCAATCACCGCCTTCAGGCTTTCTAAGGGCATACATTTTTGATTTCACTCCTCACTACCTATCAGTTTCGAAGGCAATAAAATGCCAAAACGGCACAAAACCCCCCCAAATGACCCCATTTTGGAAAGTAGACACCCCAAGCTATTTGCTGAGAGGCATGTTGAGTCCATGGAATATTTAATTTTTTTGCCCCAAGTCACTGAATAATGACCAAAAAAAAAAAAATACAAAACGTTGTCACTAAATGATATATTTCTCACACATGCCACGGTTATATGTGGAATTGCACCCCAAAATACATTCTGCTGCTTCTCCTGAGTACGGGGATACCACATGTGTGGGACTTTTTGGGAGCCTAGCCGCGTACGGGGCCCCGAAAACCAAGCACTGCCTTCAAGATTTGTGTGAGTGAAATCAAAAATTTATGTCCTTAGAAATCTTGAAGGCGGTGCTTGGTTTTCGGGGTCTCATACGCGGCTAGGCTCCCAAAAAGTCCCACACATGTGGTATCCCCGTACTCAGGAGAAGCAGCAGAATGTATTTTGGGGTGCAATTCCACATATAACCATGGCATGTGTGAGAAATATATAATTTAGTGACAATGTTTTGTACATTTTTTTATTTTAATTTTTTTTGGTCATGATTCAATCACTTGGGGCAAAAAAATTAAATATTCCATGGACTCAACATGCCTCTCAGCAAATAGCTTGGGGTGTCTACTTTCCAAAATGGGGTCATTTGGGGGGTTTTTGTGCTATTTTGGCATTTTATGGCCTTCGAAACTGTGATGGGTAGTGAGGAGTGAAATCAAAAATTTGCGCCCTTAGAAATGCTGAAGGCGGTGCTTGGTTTTCGGGGTCACGTACGCGGCTAGGCTCCCAAAAAGTCCCAAACATGTGGTATCCCCGTACTCAGGAGAAGCAGCAGAATGTATTTTAGGGTGCAACTCCACATATAACCATGGCATGTGTGAGCAATATATCATTTAGTGACACATTTTTCTTTTTTTTTTTTTTTTTTTTTCTCATTATTCAATCCCTTTGGACAAAAAAAAAAAAAAATCAATGGACTCAACATGCCTCTCAGCAGTTTCCTTGGGGTGTCTTCTTTCCAAAATGGGGTCATTTGGGTTTTTTTTGTGCTATTTTGGCATTTTATGGCCTTCGAAACTGTGATAGGTAGTGAGGAGTGAAATCAAAAATTTACACCCTTAGAAAGCCTGAAGGCGGTGATTGGTTTTTGGGGTCCCGTACGCGGCTAGGCTCCCAAAAAGTCTCACACATGTGGTATCCCCGTACTCAGGAGAAGCAGCAGAAAGCATTTTGGGGTGTAATTCCACATATGCCCATGGCATGTTTGAGCAATATATCATTTAGTGACAACTTTGCGCAAAAAAAAAAAAAAATATATATATAATTTCCCGCAACTTGGGTCAAAATCTAAAATATTCCATGGACTTAAGATGCCTCTCAGCAAATAGCTTGGGGTGTCTACTTTCCAAAATGGGGTCATTTGGGGGGGTTTTCAATTGTCCTGGCATTTTATGCACAACAATTAGAAGCTTATGTCACACATCACCCACTCTTCTAACCACTTGAAGAAAAAGCCCTTTCTGACACTGTTTGTTTACATAAAAACATATTATTTTTTTGCAAGAAAGTAAAGTTGAACCCCCAAACATTATATATTTTTTTAAAGCAAAGGCCCTACAGATTAAAATGGTGGGTGTTGCAAAAAAAATTTCCACACAGTATTTGCGCAGCGTTTTTTCAAACGCATTTTTTGGGGAAAAAATACACTTTTTTTTATTTTAAAGCACTAAAACACACTATATTGCCCAAATTATTGATGAAATAAAAATTATGATCTTAGGCCGAGTACATGGATACCAAACACGACATACTTTAAAATTGCGCACAAACGCGCAGTGGCGACAAACTACATACATTTTTAAAAGCCTTTAAAAGCCTTTACAGGTTACCACATTAGATTTACAGAGTAGGTCTACTGCTAAAATGACTGCCCTCGATCTGCCCTTCGCGGTGATACCTCACATGCATGGTGCAATTGCTGTTTACATATGACTCCAGACCGACGCTTGCGTTCGTCTTTGCGCAAGAGCAGGGGGGGACAGGGATGCTTTTTTTTATTTTTTTATTTTTTTATATATTTCGCTTTTTTTATTTTATTTGTTAACTGTTCCTTCCATTTATTTATTTTTTTACCATTTTTATTGTTATCTCAGGGAATGTAAATATCCCTTATGATAGCAATAGTTAGTGACAGGTACTCCTTTTTTTTTTTTAAATGGGGTCTATTAGACCCTAGATCTTTCCTCTGCCCTCAAAGCATCTGACCACACCAAGATCGGTGTGATAAAATGCTTTCCCATATTCTCAATGGCGCCGTTTATATCTGGGGGGGGACATTCCCTCCCACTGAATGTAAAAGCAGTCTAGAGGCTAATTAGCCGCTAGGACTGCTTTTACATGAAAGCCGACCGCTGGCTGAAAAGAATGATACCAAGATGATGCCTAAACCCGCAGGCATCATTCTGGTATAACCATTCAAAGTCCAGCAACATACCAGTACGTTGATGGTTCTTGTTGGACATGTATTGTAATCTTTTTTTTTTTTTTTTTCATGCAGCCTGTTGGCTGAACAAAAAAAAGATTGATCGGTGGGTATGCCCACCATTAGAATACCTCCCTTCATCCACCCACTTCTAATGATGGGCATACATGCACCATTTATATATGCCGAAGCATGGGGGCATCCTCCCAGAAAAAAGTTATGCCGCGTACGGTCGGACTTTTCTATGCCGCGTACACACGGTCAGACTTTTCCACAGGAAAGCCTTCGTAGGAATGTCAACCGTATGTACGCGGCATTAGGAGCAAAATCGCTCCTCCGCCCCTAATGCCCCCATGCTCCGGCATATATGCTCTTTTTTGAACTGTAGTGGTGAAATCACCTCCTACAGCATTGGAGTCGCGGCTTTATATATCGTGGGAGCAAACGCTGTTGCTGTCACGCTAAATAAATCCGCACTGCAACTGAATGGCGTACCTGCTAAGCAAATGATGGTTAACATTAAAACAAAGTAACATTCCAGTATAACAGTAAGATTATACCATACCTGCAAAGCAAATACCTATAAAAAAACATAGTAAAAAATAAAACATTTTTTAACGCAACCTGTGCCTAAAATATATATATGCCGAAGCATGGGGGCATCCTCCCGCAAAAAAGTTATGCCGCGTACGGTCGGACTTTTCTATGCCGCGTACACACGGTCGGACTTTTCTATGCCGTGTACACATGGTCAGACTTTTCCACGGGAAAGCCTCCGTAGGAATGTCAACCGTATGTACGCGGCATTAGGAGCAAAATCGCTCCTCCGCCCCTGCTGCCCCCATGCTTCGGCATATATGCTCTTTTTTTTAACTGTGGTGGTGAAATCACCTCCTACAGCACTGGAGTCGCGGCTTTATATATCGTGGGAGCAAACGCTGTTGCTGTCAAGATAAATAAGTCCGCGCAACAGCTGAATGGCGTACCTGAAAACAGTAAAATAAATTACATACCTGAAAAGCAAGCATGAAAAAACATAACAACAATAAAACTTTGCAGAATAGAATACAGTAAAAAAGAGCAGAACAATAGAGAGAGAATAGAGAGGGAGAGAACAATAAAATGACAACTATTTTTGTTTTTTTTATTTTATATTTTTTTGTGTGTTTTTATTTTTTACTTTTTTTAACTGTGAACTGTAACTTCAACTTTTCGGTTCCAGGTTTGGGTCTCTCAAAATGCGATGGCATCTTGGGAGACCCTGTGTGTGTGCCTAGCCTGTGAAATGTTTCACCCTACACTAATAATTAACGTGTGTGTGTGTGGAAGCGTTCAAAACATTCACCAATACAAAGACCAGGATTGGCAGGACATTTGGGACAAAAATAACGGGTGTCACGCCTAAATCCGCGCTTGGTACAGACACGACATTTTCTTTGGGGGGCTCGTTGGGTAGGGGTACTCTCGAGGGCATAAGGAAAATGCCTCTCATGCAGTCGGCTTACTGCATTTGGTAGGGGCTGGTGAGGTACAGTACCGCCTGGATACAGGAGTTCTGTGATGATATCCCTCTGGAATTGAAGGAAGGATTCATTCCGTCCTGAAGCTCTGTATACGACATGAGCATTCAGTAGAGCCAATTGAAATAAATGTAGAGACACTTTTTTGTACCAGCGTCTCGTCTTACGGGCAATATGATACGGCGCCATTAACTGGTCGTTGAGGTCCACCCCTCCCATATTAAGGTTATATTCGTGGACACAGAGGGGTTTCTCCACAACACCAGTCGCCGTACGAATTTGGACTGTCGTGTCTGCGTGAAGGGTGGTAAGAACGAAAACATTCCTATTGTCCCGCCACTTCACAGCGAGCAAATTTTTACATCTGCAGCAGGCTCTCGCCCCCGGCCTAACACGGGCATCTACAAGCCGCTGGGGGAAGCCCCGGCGATTAGGTCGCACGGTGCCACATGCTCCAATCTGTTGACCAAATAAGTGGCTAAAAAGTGGCACGCTGCTGTAAAAATTGTCCACATACAAATGGTACCCCTTTCCGAATAAGGGTGACACCAAGTCCCAAACAATCTTGCCAGCGCTCCCCATGTAATCTGGGCATCCTTCCGGCTCTACCTGACTATCTTTTCCCTCGTAAACCCTAAAGCTCCATGTGTAGCCTGTGGCCCTGTCACAGAGCTTATAGAGCTTGACCCCGTATCTGGAACGCTTGCTGGGAAGGTACTGTTTGAAAGACAAGCGGCCAGCAAATTTAATCAGGGACTCATCAACGCATACAACCTGCTGGGGATTAAACAAGGCTGCAAAACGTTCGTTGAAATGGTTTACGAGGGGCCGAATTTTGTAGAGCCGGTCAAATTCAGGGTCTCCACGTGGACGACAAAGTGCATTGTCACTGAAATGCAGGAACCGCAGGATCGCCTCGTATCGTTTCCTGGCCATGTGAGCAGAGAAAATGTGCATATGGTCAATGGGATGTGTGGACCAATACATCCGCAATGACGGAAATTTGTGTATGCCCATGTTGAGGGTAAGGCCCAGAAAGGTCTTAAATTCGGAAACCTCGAGAGGTTTCCATTGTTTGGCAAGGCGAGACTGGGGGTTAGCGGCGATGTAGGTACCAGCATATAAATTAGTCTGGTCCACAATAGATCTATAGAGATCTTCCGTGAAATACAGCGAATAAAAATCAAGTGACGTAAAGTTCGCTGTATCCACCTGAATACCGGGTTGGCCAGTGAATGGGGGAAGTACAGGTGCTGTAGAAGTGGTGGGGACCCAATCAGGATAGGCAAATTCTACAGGAAGGGCACTATGGGCACGACGGGCCTGTCTCTGTCTTCTTCTTGGTGGCAGCGGGACACTACTTGTGCTTGCCACATCGCCAGCTTCAACTGCACTTATGGGACTCGCCACGTCACCAAGTGTTACTGCAGTGCTGGATAAACGACCAGGGTGTACTAGGCCGCTGGTGCTTGCCAATTCACCAGAAGGAATAGCGGCGCTAGTACTGGATCTCTGCTCCATACGAGGGTCCTGCGGTTCTTGCTGCTCAACAACATCAGAACGGGATCGGGTACGCCTGGCCTTAGCAGGGACCTCAACTTCGTCGTGCGAGCTATCTGACATGGAGCCGCTGTCGTAAATGGGTTCGTATTCTGAGCCAGAATCTGTCAGATGCGTGACCTCCTCCTCTTCACTATCTGACATGCACATGAACTCCAAGGCCTGCTTATCATTGTACCTTCGGTTTGCCATTTTGGACTCTAAATTTAGTGGTACAATGGTAAGGATTCACAGGTAAAAAAAGCACCTGATCTGTAGAAAAGCAAACGTAGAAAACGCTTAAAAAAAAACTGTAAGCGATCGCAGGGATCAGGCCTGTCTCTGCGAACGCTGCAGTTATGTGTCTTGTGTTTTGTAAGTGACAGTGATCGATCGATACTGCACTTGGGTGGGTTGGGCTGGGCAGAGGGGGAAAACGCAGGTGCTAGCGGGTATCTGGGCTGATTCCGCTAACAATGCGTTTTTGGGTACCCTAAACTGCTGGGTACGCTAGTATAGATCTGATCAGATCAGGTATCGATCCGTTCAGATCCTATACCACTAAGGGGGGTGTATGCTTAGCGAGTGGGTGTAAGCGGTACTGGCTCTAACCTAACGCTGCCTGGGGCGACGCAGACCCTGACTGGCGCTAAAATTAAATTTATATCACCCGCCGGGTGATCAGGGGGTTAAACCTATTGGGTTATATACGGCGGGTGCTCTGATGCTATAAACAGCAAACTAACCAACCAGCGTCAACCGTAACACTTATACGGTGATCACTGGTGAAAGGGTTAACTAGGGGGCAATCAGGGGGTTAAAACCTTTATTCGGTAATATATGGGGGTACCTGACGCTTTCTAAAAACCTGGTGGCGAACCTAAAATAACTAAATAACTAACTGGCTAACCACGTCACCAGTGACACTTATACAGTGATCAGTGGTGAAAGGGTTAACTCTAGGGGCAATCAGGGGTTAAAACCTTTATTTATGGGGGTACCTAACGCTATATAAACCTGGCGGCGAACCTCAAAAAAAACTAACTGCCTAGCGGCAACAGTGACACTAATACAGCGATCAGAAACCGATTGCTTAGTGACACTGGCAATAGGGGTGAAAGGGTTAACTCTAGGGGCAATCAGGGGTTAAAACCTTTATTTATGGGGGTACCTAACGCTATATAAACCTGGCGGCGAACCTAAAAAAAAACTAACTGCCTAGCGGCAACAGTGACACTAATACAGCGATCAGAAACCGATCGCTTAGTGACACTGGCAATAGGGGTGAAAGGGTTAACTTTAGGGGCAATCAGGGGTTAAACCTTTATTGGGGGGGGGGGTAGGGGGCTACCCTGGACCTAAAGGGGCCTAAACCTAACTGCCCTGACACTTTTTTCTGTCACACTGACACTAAAAGCAGTGATCAGAAAATAAATGATCACTGCAATCAGTGACACTGTGACAGGGGGTGATCTGGGGGTGCTGGGGGGGTGATCGGGGGGGGGTTATGTGCCTATGTGTGCTGTGTCAGTGTGCTGTTGGTGCAACTCACAGTACTGACGTCTTCTCTCCTCTGGAACCGGACGAAAAGACCGCCAGAGGGGAGAAAACGTCACTTCCTCCCTGCCTGTGTTTACAGTTACACAGGCAGGGAGAGCTCAGGTGGAAGCTGATTCGCGGAGGGAGATCGAGAGGGGACGGCTGGAAACCAATAGCCGCCCCCTCCTCCCGGACCTCCCGTACACCGTTCCCGGCCCTCGCATGTACCGGAGGGGGTCCCGATCGGACCCCCGAACCCAGGTAAGGCGGGGACGTACATGTACGCCCATGTGCCTGTACGTGCCATATTGTGGACGTATATGTACATGCGGGGGTCGGGAACTGGTTAATCCATGGTTCAGCAGAGACTGGCTGACATTCGATCTATGTACGGGCAGGCTGATTGTACCCTAGTTGATCCAATGAACTTAGATTTTTCTACATGCGATTACTGCTAGCAGCTATAGCTACTAGCAGTAATAATTATTTTTCCAATGAGCAGGCTCCCCGCCACCAGTAATAGCTGGGCTTCTCTTAGCATCTTCCTTAGCAATGTCCTGAGAGTTTTCCAGTCGGGTTTCCTGAGATATTGAACTGGCCTATGTGTATAGTAAGGGCATTATTCAACTTTAGTTAAGAGCAGTGATGGCTATAATCTTCCACTTTGCATACTGAACATAGGAGGGGGAGGGGTTGCTTGCTCAGTACTGCTGTCAATAAGAGCATGCCTTGTATTTTTCTCAATGAATACAAGGCATTTTCTGATTGGACAAGGGTAGATTGTGACATCCACCCTTGTCCAATTATAGACATCATCTGCAGCGTCAATACCTTGCACAGACTACCACTATTTGCATGCACCTGTTATTCCAGGTGGGGGAGTACAATGAGTGGAAGTTCCACTTTTGGGTGGAACTCCGCTTTTAAAGCTGGTGTTTCTATGTGCAGTGTGGGAGATTCCACAGGGTAATTGTGGATATATTATTTATATGTAAAAGAATATTTTTTTTAATAAACTTTGTGTGGTATTTTTCCCCTGCCAATTGAAATTGATGGGTAGCGCTGGTAAAGCGGCACTTTTAACCCTTTTTCAGCCATTAGTGGAGGTTAAAAGAGCCTCAATAGCGGCAAAAAAGCACTGCAAAAATGACCGTAAAGCGCCGCTATAAATAGTGGCACTTTAACGCCGACACCCGGGCACTGCCAGTGTGAAAGTGCCCTTGCAGATTATTCTCCATGCTTTTCAATACTAGGGTTCATAGGCTTGCATTTTTTATTCGGCTATTCTAGGACTGAGCCTCTTGGCTGTACTACATACCAAAACAGATACTGAAATGGCCATGTTGTGCCATTTCTTTGTCACATACTGCTAGATATGTATCATTTTAAGATGCCTATGTTCTACTTTTGTGGGAAGTATTACTGATTTTCCTTGCCTATGCATACAAAGCTTGTACTGTTCCTGAAAACTTCAATCAACGTTAAAAATTTGTAACAAAACATTTACTTGGTATGTTTCAGTTGTTTTTAAGATGCTGCAGTAATAGATGTATGTAACAAAGAGAAAACATTTTGAGAAGATTCTGCTAAAAGCTCAAAGGGATGTAAAGGAATTCCCCCCCCCCCCCCCTAAATAGCTTCCTTTACCTTAGTGCAGTCCTCCTTCACTTACCCCATCCTTCCATTTTGCTTTTAAATGTCCTTATTTCTTCTGAAAAATCCTCACTTCCTGTTCTTCTGTCTGTAACTCCACACAGTAATGCAAGGCTTTCTCCCTGGTGTGGAGAAAGCCTTTTGAGGGGGGAGGGGGCGAGTAGGAGTGTCAGGACGCCCACTAACACACAGCTCCTTTCTCTATCTGCAAAGTAGAGAGAGTGTCCTGACACTCCTGCTCGCCCCCTCAAGAGGCTTTCTCCACACCAGGAAGAAAGCCTTGCATTACTGTGTGGAGTTACAGACAGAAGAACAGGAAGTGAGGATTTCTCAGAAGAAATAAGGACATTTAAAAGCAAAATGGAAGGATGAGGTAAGTGAAGGAGGACTGCACTAAGGTAAAGGAAGCTATTTAGGAAAAAAAAAATTGTACCTTTACAACCCCTTTAATGAATTTAATGATAAGTATGAAACTGCAGCAAACTAGCTGATGCGTACAAGTTACAGTATGTTAAAAATATATATATATATATATATATATATATATATATATATATATATATATATATATATATATATATATATATATATATATATATATATATATATATATATATATATATATATATATATATATATATATATAAAAAAATTTTCAAACATAAGATTGCTTCATAAGCCACATTCATTTATAAAGAATGATTTCTTTTTTTCTTACTACGATTATGTTTTTTTTGTTAAAGCTCCTCCAGTTGTCCAGAAAATTGCTTGGCACGAGGCTTTTTGAAACGATAATGAAGATGACCTTTTATGGACAGTTTGTTGCTGGAGAAGATCAGGAAGCTATCAAACCAATCATAAGACGGAATCGTGCATTTGGAGTTGGCTCTGTCCTAGACTACAGTGTGGAAGAAGACCTTACCCAAGAAGAAGCAGAGAAGAAAGAGATTGAGTAAGTTTTTAAAAATCAACTCTTAAAGACCATATACACATTTGAAACCCCATTAAGACCCCTTTCACACTGAAGGCAGTTTTCAGGCGGTTTAGCGCTAGAAATAGCGTCTGAAAACCGCCTCCCCTACAGTCCGAATGTGAAAGCCTGAGTTCTTCTTTGGGGTGGTTTGGGAGCGCTGTATAAAGCACTCCCATACTGCCCATGCTCATTGGAATGCATGGGCAGCGTTTCAGAAGCGCCTGAAAAGTGCTTCGGAAGCGCCACAACACAGGTGGTTTTAACCCTTCGGCTGCTGGTGGGGATAATCTGCATCAAATTACATCTGCTAATTAGTCTGCAGTTAAAGAGTGTTTGCACACCTTGTTGCACCAACCTGATTGACATGAATTATGTCAGTTGTCAGGAGCCAATGGCTGCGCTGCTATCAATCTATCCAATGAAGAGCTGAGAAGCCATGGAGAGAGTGACATGGGATTGTGCCCATGGAAATTCAGGGCTCTGGTAAGTAAAACTGGGGGGCCGGACACTGCAAGGTGGTGTTTTCACCTTAATGCATAGGTTCATGTTTTTCACCTTAATGCATTCTATGCATTAAAGTAAAAAAACATCTTGCGATTACCAGCCCCCCTGTTTTACTTACCTGAGCCCTGGAAAGTCCCGCATCGCGAACACGCTCGATCTTTGCCTGGGCTTCTCGGCGCTTCATTGGATAGATTTATTGCAGCGCAGGCATTGGCGCAGGTGCCAAAGCGGGGCCGAAGTCCTACACTCCATCATTATGGACGATGACTGTATCACACAAGAGCACGCCCGCAAGGTAACCCCCCTCAGGAGAGAGCTTCCCAGAGGGGGTTGACTATTGCAGGGAGGAGCCGAGGGACCCCACAAGAGGACAAACGGGGCCACTCTGTGCAAAATGTCCTGCACAGTGGAGGCAAGTATGACATGTTTGTTATTTTAAAAAAATAATAATCACTTTAATGCAGGGTGCATAACATATAAGGTGTGTGTGTGTGTGTGTGTGTGTGTGTGTGTGTGTATATATATATATATATATATATATATATATATATATATATATATATATATATATATATAAAACCTTTTTATATCAAATTTATTTTAATAAAGTACTTTTGGAGTAAAAATCCATCTAAAGATGCTTTTCTATTTTAAGATGCCTTTTAATAATTTAGTTTATTCAGCATGAAATGGAGCTTGGTTATGTAGCATGAGGCTGTATATTCTGCAATATTTTTATTTGTTTTTGGTAAAACTCCTTTAATGAATGCAAGCTGCATTGACACAATTTCACAGTAACCATGAGATAAAACAAAGTTCAGGAATATTCCTTTATCCCATTGTTTTGCAAGTCTATGTACATTACAAACTGTATGAATCACTTCTGATATCGCTGTTTTACTAACCTGATGGCTTATTATTCTAAATGGGAAACCTTTTATTTTGTTTGCAAATTTTAAACATTCTATCTACCAGCAAGAATGAGTCCTTAAATTTTAAAGAGAACCTGTCATTTTATATCCATCATGGCAGCGCCTGTTAGCGGGCATCCACTCACCTGCTGCTGCCACGTCACTCACCTTGTCACTGCTGTATCACCAGCCGTCACGCAAAGTGAATGGGACTGTCGGTGAGTCAACAGCAGGTCAGAGGAGGAGCCACTGCAGGACAGAGATGACAGTTGCTTTTTAAAAACTATGATTTAAATCAAGTCCTTTTTTACTAGTGATTTCAACAGGAAGTAAACCCTGATGGGTTTTACTTTTTTTGTTCCCTGCAAAGTAAAAGCATAATGTGCTAGTATACATGGCATACTAGCACATTATGTGACACTTGCCTGCAAACGAAGCCCGTGCTGTCCCCACTAGAAGCCGCATCCGTGATCGCCCCTCTTCCTTCCGGGGCTGTGGACACCGGCTCTGTGACTGGCCAGAGTCGCGTGACGTCACTCCTGCGCATGCGCACGGAAGCTGCCAGTCACTGCAGTCGCTAGTGAAGCAATGGCACGGAAAGCTATCTCTTTACAGCGCATGTGCCGATGACATCAATGGCGCAGTACAAAGTAAATATCTCCTAAACGGCGCACGTTTAGGAGATATTTACTGTACCTATAGGTAATCCTTATTATAGGCTTACCTATAGGTACAACTTGAAAATGAAGGTTCGCAACCTCTTTAAATCGACTTGATTTCAATCAATCCTTCCTATATTGTTCTGAGTTTTATCAGAAGTTATTACTGAAGACTTTCAGAGAGCCTGGTGATTACAAAACTGCACTGCACAAGCTGTTCTCATTTGGGGGATTTGGAAGGCCAAAGCAAATATTACTCTGGAATCATTGTCTGAGTGTTTTATTTATTTTATCTTCTCACCAATTGATATGGCATGTTTTTGATTTGCATGTGAAGCTGAGTGTAGAAATAATGTCTATATGAAGATTAATCAACAGCAGTCGCAAGATAGAAAACCGCCTTCATCCATGCTGCCAGACAATTCAGTCTGCTTATGATAAATGCACATCTTTGTGCAGCAAAATATCATATTGCACATATTGTAATAAAGGAAAGGAAAATTAAATATTTTAAGCAATCGTATGTTTCTAAAAAAAAAAAAAAATTGCATACTCAGACTAAACCTATTTTTTTGGTCCTTAAATCTGAACTCCACGCTGGTCACTTGTACATTTTATTGCATTATTATGTTTACTAAAAGGTACTTTGTGGAAATTGTTTGCTTTTATATCCATGTGGTACCCAGTTATCAATATTCAATCCCAAATTTTAGATTCTCCCTCCATTGTCTGCAGTGGTGCTGTTGAACCCTAGCACCTGCCTGGTGATCTGGGTCATCAGCCTGCAACTTTTTAATGCCTTTTTGTAATTGTAGTGTTTCATGATTATCCAAGGCTGTGTTGTAATTTACCAAATTATACATGGTACTTTTTATGACATTTTAAACATTATCTAGCCAGATATGTTCCCACTCTACCAGATAGTTTGGACATGCCCACTGTTTAACTTTTAGTTTCCTTTCACTTTTGATTCTCCACATTTGAGTATCAATTTAGTGGGCTAAAGAACAAAGTGCACCCAATGAAAAAAAATTGTGATCATACAGTAGTAAACCCTTTTTTGCAGTTCAACTCCAAGCCACTGCCTTTCTCAAAAGGTCAAGCAAACCATTGGGAAACAATTGGAACATAAAATTCAAGGCAGCCCTATATGTAAACTGGCCTAGTAATAGTACTGGATTGCCATAAAGTGAAGCCTATAAGTGTTGATTTTCAGGTCTATCTTCCCAATGATATGTTTGGTTTCAAGTGACTTCCTGCTACAATGCCACTTGGGATAATTAAAAAAACAAAACATGCGTTTAGTTGAAGGAGCACTAGACCAAAGCATAAAAGTCCAAATTCAGTTTTATAGTTTATAAAAAAAAAAAAAAAAATCCAATGTATCCCCCTATATTTTTTTTTTTTTTATCTAACTTTGTTGATTTGCAGCCTGAAATGAAGACACGTTTTTTTTGTTTTTATCCAGCTGTATTTACTAGTGCAGCTTATAACATCCAAGTAAAAAATATAACACCAACATGTCAGAAAACAAAAACGGAATTACTGAGTTTAAAAAAAAAAAAAAAAAAGTCACCATCTCATGTCTGTATTTTGTTGGACCACATTTTGCTTTCATTTCAGCCTTTATTCTGTTGGAATATTTCTCTAACTTTGCAGTTTTAGGCTTTGCCCACACTTATTTGCCGAACTGCTCAAGTTCAGTTGCATTTGATGCTGACTGTGGACTGCAGTCTTCAAGTCATTCTGCAGATTTTCAATGGGGTTTAAGTTTGGGCTCTGACTAGGCCATGCAAGCAAGGACATTCACCTTTTTCTCCTCCAACCGCTAAGTGGTCATTATTGCTGTGTGCTTTGGGTCATTGTCATGTTGGAAGGTAAACCTTCCATTGACAACTTTCTGGTAGAGGGCAGTCAATTGTTCCCTCAAGAATTAGATTTTTTTGGTATTTTGCCCCATCTATTTTTCTTCTATCCTGAGAAGTGCTCCAGTCCCAGCTGCAGAGAAACACCCCCATAACAGGATATTGCCCCCTCCATGCGTTACTGTAGAAATGGTGTTATTTGGATGGTTGGCTGTATTGGATTTCTACTAGACATATCGTTTGGTGTTGAGGCCAATTGATTCACTTTTAGTCTCATCTGACCACCGTAAAGAGGAGTGCCACCGTTTTGTTAAAAGTCAACAGCTTCAAAAAGTATAGCTGCCAACTTTTTTAAATAAACAGACACTCGCCTGTCCCAGGGTCCAGCGATGCGGCTGCCCGATGCCTTGCTCCTCTCAGCGGCGCCAGCATTGTAAGTGTGGGTGTCTGTCTGTGACAGCTTGCGGCTTCACAGTGAGGTGCAAGCTATGCTCTGTGGCCAGGCCATCTTCTGGGACCTGTGATGTGTCCCAGAAGATTGCAGTGAGGGAGGAGTCACCGCCTAGGCAGCCAGAAGTCAGGAGTAAGTGGGACAGGAAGTACCTCTCAAAACAAGGTACCCACTGCTCTGGGGGCGAGATGTATGTAAAGGGGAAGTTCCATTTTTGGGTGGAATGCTTTATACACGCCTTAAATTCTGAGGTCACATGGAAAAAAAGGGTTGTGGTCAGATGAGACTAAAATGTAATCATTTGGCCTCAACACCAAATGATATGTCTGGCAGAAATCTAATACAGCTCACCATCCAAATGACACCATTCCTAGAGTAAAGCACAGAGGTGGTAATATCCTGTTATGGGGGTGCTTCTCTGCAGCAGGGACTGGAGCATTTGTTTGGATAATAGGAGAAATGGTTGGGGCAAAATACCATCAAATTCTTGAGGAAAATCTGTTGACCTCTGCCAGAAAGTTGTCAATGGGGGGGGTTTACATTCCAGCATGACAATGACCCAAAGCGCACCTGCAAAAATGACTACACAGTGGTTGAAGGAGAAAAGGGTAAATGTCCTGGCATGGCTTAGTCAGTGCCCAGACTTAAACCCCATTGGAGACTGCAGTCCATATACGGTCCCCAGAAGATTTGCAAAGAGTGGGCAAATATTGTAAAATCTAGATGTGCAAATTTAGTAGAGCCATATCCCAACAGACTAACTAAAGGCAGTAATTGAAGCAAAGGGTGGTTCAACAAAATGCTGACAAAAGTGGGGTGATCCTTTTTTCCAAATCGGTAATTCTGTTTTTTTCTGAAATGTTGGTATTATATCTTTCACGTGGATGTTATAAGTCACACTATTAATACAGTTGGATAAAACAAAAATTGTGTCTGTCCTAATTTCTGGCTGCAAAGCAACAAAATGATTCTTCTAAGGGGGGGGGGGGGGTTGTTTTTCTATTACCACTGTATCTGGAAATCTGTATACCATTTATGGAAAATGCATTTTAATTGTGTGTTGGACTCACCAGGAATGTGGTCAGACTGGATGTGCAATTAATTCGGTAAACCTGGGAGCTAATTAAGAAACACTACATATTTATTTACCTTATCTTATTTTGCCAAAGGGTAAGGCTGTTTCATAAACCTCAGTAACACTATTTTATTCAAGCATTTGACTGTATAATTGTTAGGATTTGAAAACTGCTAAATAAATCTTGTGTATTAAATATATAATCGGGTAATATTGTACCACAAATATCAAACACAGAAAAAAATCTCCCTACAAAAACAATGAATCTGCTTTCGCCTCTGAACGCCACTGCGACAAAGAAATAAATTGGATGCTTCAGTTTTATTAGTTTCCCATCGGCTTCTATCTTTCAACTTGAAAGCTTAACAGAACAAGCTGGAGAGAGAAGTTAATTGGTTGCCATGCACAGCTGCTCCAGGTTGTGGCTACTCCACTTTTGATCAATTCCCTTGAAGATGTCCAGATGTGATGAAACGCGTTGGTAGACCTTACTAGTGTGATGTAATTTTTGCTCAAGGTGGTGTGCATCTTGACATTGTTGGTATTCGTTGGTCGTATTGTTCTAGTGAGTGATCCATCCACAGGGGCACAAGTAAGTTCTTTTAACAGCAACACTGAAATTGGACTTTATCTCACTGGATGAATGCACCTTGTTTTATATTCTCTTTTTTTTTTTTTTTTTTTTTTTTTGCACATACCACAGTGTGATGCACAGTACACTTTATTTTGTGAATATTTTATTGCACAGAAGAATTGAATGATGCACTTTGTTACATTCTTTATGCATGTGGGATGATGTATAGTTGTGTTCAAAAACTTTTAAAAAAGATTATTTTGGAGGGATTGTAATCAATCCATTTATTTTTTTCATTTTATTTTTAGCACCTTGTTTATTAAAATGTTATATTTTGTGTGTTTTTAAGGGTTACACATGCTAGAAGCTGAAGGGTTTTTTGGTAAATGGTTTTGTCTATGTCCCTACTGTGGTGATGCAGTGGTTGGCAGGAGGAATCGAATACTGCAGCGGATGATAATTAGCAGCTTTGTTAGTTTGGGCAATAAAAAAAAAAAAGCTAAAACAAAAAAATAATGACCACCGTCATTGGGATTCTGCTAAAGGAAAATTTTAATTTCTTTTTTTTTAATCCTCTTTTTTTTTTTTTTTTTATATCTTTTCTTATTTCATACATAGATATGCCTGTTCGGCTTCCATTACATTTCATTTGACATACATTATACCACATTTTTATATTCCTATACTATTCCAATGTACGTCTCTATCTTTTTATATCCCCTCCCGTCCTCTGCACTCTACATAGAAAATCTATCCGTCACCAATTTTGGTGGTGCGGCACTCACATCTCTCAACCAGGAGTACCAAATCTCCTCAAATTTACCCTCTGCTTTCCTTTGTTTGTAAGCCAGATGTTCTCTTCCCAACAGGGAGTTGACATATGCAAGCCATTGCTTCCCTGTGGGGACCCCAGGAGCCATCCAATAACGTGCGATGAGTTTTTTTTTGCCAAATACAACAGTCTTGTTACCATATAGTACTTTCCTTTTGTAAACTCTCCAGAGTCAATGGCCCCTAACAAATATACCAAAGGGTCCAATGCGACTGGTACCTGTGCCACTCTGGTGATACACTGTGATACTTCCTCCCAATACCTGTGAAGCTTTGGGCATCTCCAAATCAAGTGTATGAAATCCCCCTGCTGAACTTTACACTTTGGGCACATAGGGGTATCTCTTCTTCCCCATCTATGTAGTTGTGGCACTGTTCTATAAGCCCTGTGTAGGATAAAGAGTTGTGACAATTTGTGCGATGCAGAGACAGATACCACCGGAACAGATTCAAGCGCCCTCTCCCACTGATCTCCATCTATCTCCCCAATGTCTTCCACCCACTTCCTACGGCTTCTAAGGGAGGCATGACTCTGAATTGTTGCTAACAGTCCCTCATATATTTTTGTTATCAGTCCTCTCCTGGCTTCTGCTTGCAGGAAATTGAAATTTCTAAACTCCAAAATTAGGATTATGTATGTAACGGAACCCCAAATGGGACAGGGGTTAACGCCGTTTAAGATATTCCTTTCCGAACCCAAGACAGCTATCGATACTCCACAATTCGGCGAACATGACCCATACGAATTCCTCCAGTAACGAGACACAGCTCTGTTTGAGATTCAAAGCGAATAGACTCTTTAATGAGACAATCAGGCTCTTATATACAGTTAGTAACCACAATGAACAATGACTCAACTCCACCCACATCACACAATGAGCCCAATACTAGAGGTCGACCGATATGGGTTTTTCTATGGCCGATGCCGATTTTATATAGAAATCAGGGCGGCCGATATACAATGCCGATATTTTGGGCCAATTTTTTTTTTTTCCCCCCCCCCCCCCCCATTTCGTAAAATTTAACAGTTTGGTTAAATAATAAAGAGATACAGAGAGGTGGCTGTGGAGGAGGGGGGTACAGAGAGGTGGCTGTGGAGGAGGGGGTACTGAGAGGTGGCTGTGGAGGAGGGGGGTACAGAGAGGTGGCTCCACAGCCACCTCTCTGTACTTCCCTCTTCCACAACCACCTCTGTACCCCCCCCTCTTCCACAACCACCTCTCTGTACCGGGTGGGGATGCATTGTGAAGAGGGATGGGTGGTGCTGCGTTGTGGAGAGGGATGGGTGGTGCTGCGTTGTGGAGAGGGATGGGTGGTGCTAGGCGTGGGTGGTGGTGCGTTGAGAGGGATGGGTAGTGGTGCGTTGTGGAGAGGGATGGGTGGTGCTGCGTTGTGGGGAGGGATGGGTGGTGCTGCTGCGTTGTGGGGAGGGATGGTTGGTGCTAGGCATGGGTGGTGGTGCGTTGAGAGGGATGGGTGGTGGTGCGTTGAGAGGGGTGGGTGGTGCTGCGTTGTGGAGAGGGGTGGGTGGTGCTGCGTTGTGGAGAGGGGTGGGTGGTGGTGCGTTGAGAGGGATGGGTGGTGGACAAGCTAGAACACTTTTTTCCAACATTCGCAAGAATGCAAAGGAGAAATGGTTATTAATCAATAATTCCAGTCATGAAACCCAGTGGTTTACTTTGTGTTCAAAAACTATCATGACCCTTTCGATGTTCTAGACGGGGTGAGAAGTGAATTTATCAATGTTTGAGTGACTTGGCATAGAAATGATCCTTCAGAGTTAAAGGTAACATCTGCCATGGTCGGGACATCTACACACATATGGATACCCCCTACAAGATCCCATTGGAACTGTTACAGACAATCTAAATAAGAAGAGAATTTGAGTTAACCCAGCACACAATGGAGTGAATACGTCTTCCATTTGGTCTAGAAACTCCAAATGGAACTAATCAAGATGTCCCTGAATCATTATGTACAAGCATATTAGGCAAGCAATGTCCAGGTCTGAGGTTACAGCAGACTCTGCCTCAGCAGAGAAGGAAGACAGAGCTATTGCTGGCCACGATCTCCTGCTGGGGGAGTTACATTAGTCAGGTGACAGTCGTAAGCCAATGATTGTTTGTTTCTCCCCAAACAGCACACCGAGGGAGGGGGGCGTGGCACGGCGGGCAGCGCGATGTGAGTGAAATCTCTGTCCCTTCTGCAGTGGCCGTGTGGATGGAGGAATCGGATACATGAATGCTGGGAGCGGGGTCACTGGTCAGTACTGCAGGGAAGGCAGCCATGCGGGCCGGATATTGTAGCCGTTGATCAGCCGATTTTTTTTTTTCACAAGAATCGGCCAA
The DNA here is from genome assembly GCF_905171775.1 of Rana temporaria. NCBI lineage: Eukaryota > Metazoa > Chordata > Amphibia > Anura > Ranidae > Rana > Rana temporaria. The sequence goes on from NC_053489.1 coordinate 219,487,831, forward strand.
TGCCGATTTTCACAAAAACGGCCAAATATCGGCCGATATATCGGCCGACCGATATATCGGTCTACCTCTACCCAATACACATCTTTTTGGTAGACCTTCTGGCACCAGCTCTGACATAATTTACAGGAGCTAATTAACTACAGCTGTCAGACTGTCTCTTAACTTGCAATACACACATTATCATCAATAGACCTTCACGCAATACAGGGTCAATTAGCACAACACACTGACAGATCCTTAGAAGCCATACTAGATTCATTTTACATCACAACAGACGACATTAACACCTAACAGTATGTGTTCCCACATTGAATGAGTCACTCTTTCAATTAACCTGTTGAGTTCAGAATCAACAACCTGTAAATAGTTCTTACAGATATCCTGGAATATATTGTGAATTGCAGACCCATGTTAAAGCAATCCAAGATATGTCCATTATTTCCAGGCTCATACTTTGTAAAAGCTTCTGGATTCCACGGGCCCTCCCGTTACAATGTAGATGTGTAGGATAGGATTATGTGCCGCAGTCGCAACATCCTAGGTGCACATTTGAGGAGGCTCCAGAACACGGAAATCCACATATGTGGGGAGATGCCTGTAGGCTGTAGCCTGGAACCTGCTGTACAAACAGAGCTGCCATCTAAGCACATTTAACCTGTATTATCATAGTGTGTGGTTAAAGGGCCTGCTAAAGGCAAGTTGTGGATCAGCATATACTGTAGGAGGAGGAACATGTATTTTATATTTTAACAAATGTGGAGGGTGCAGCTTCCACAGGTCAACTTGCCTTTTTAATAGGTTTCATGCTTGTTCTGGGTTATTGACTTCAAATCGCTGTAAACTTCTGACATGAAATATGAACAAAGTATAAAGTGTAACTTCAGTCTGCTGTCTCGTTCCTCTGCTATCTGCATGAGTCATTGCTGAAAAGTTTTCCTGACGCCAAGAGGGTAAAAATGTGAGGGAGCTCCAACACACAGCCTGTGATTGACCACTTTGTTCCTGCATGCTGTGTGAAGGGCGTTGATCTGTCTCTTCTCTCCAATTAGCCCTTCCCACTGAGCTCTACAGAGTAACTTCAGCTCCACGTCTCCTGCTCTCTGGAAGCTTAGACAAGCTGTATGAATTCTAAACTTTGAACAGCTCTGGATAATGCCTGGCTGATCAGCAGATTTATTTCTTTTTTGGCATGCCCCTTTGACAGAAGTCGAAGAGGATGCTGTTGGCTGGTTTCTATTAAACTGGCTGATATTTTGCCTGTGTATATCGGGCTTAAGAAAGGGCTGCAGATAAACGGGTACAACTTATGTTAGGAGGCTTTGATTCATCTTTTTATCACCTGAGACTAGTCACTTCACTGGGTATATGTAAGGGTTTACAACCACTCTAAAGTGTTTAACCCCCCCCAAAAAAGTCTGATTCTGGTCCCTTTAAAACGGTGTGTCCCCCCCCCCCCCCCCTTTTAAACTGTAAAAAAAAAAAAAAAAAAACCTCCCCTGATCCTGCCACTTCCTGTATGCCCTCTCTATACTGACTACGATAACCAGGGCTGCTTAGCCCTGACCACCATTGTCAGAGTAAGTACCTCTGTCATACGTAGCTGTCCCCTCTACTAGAAAAAAGATGAGTTGCGCTAGGAGTCGCAACTTAATGCGAAAATAATATAAATAAATAAATGCATAAATGAATAAATGAATAAAGTGCTAGTGCAAAAAATAGCAAAAAAAAGGGATGATGCCCAAACAGTCATGGGAAAAACCTTTCGGAGTAAATACAACAATCTGCTATTTGGGACCAAACGCTTAGAAAACTTTGTTAGTCCATTAGAATTGCATACTAATCAATTGTTAGGCAGTCCAAAATGAGAGGGGAAATCAACAGCAGAACCCCAAAACATATGAATGTCCAAATAGATGGTCAAAAAACAGTTGCAGAGTAATAAAATGATCCAAATATTGAACAGCCTCTGGTCTCTGGTCAGAAGAAACATATACTCCCACCGAGAGGTAAGTAAGGGTGTGCTCTTACCAGATCCACGATCATAAAAAGCGTGTCGATCCACTCAGGTCATGGAGAAAACTCGGTCACAGCTGACAGGCAGAATATCCTCTCCAATGTGTTTAACGGCTCCACGTCCATCCGGCGAACCAGGGGAAGAAATAGGCTCAGAATGTGAAGTACCGTCAAATATTTATAAAAAATTGTGCAACATATACACAGCGGTACATATAATTTAAAATTGCCGGCTAAAACAAGCAAACAGATACAAATAAAAAACGTGCGCCCGTGCATCCGGGGTCACGTAAAACGCAATGACGTTCGGTGCGTGGCTCCGCCCTGATCGATTTCACCACAGATGGCGTTGTCCCCTCTACTCTTCTCTCACCCCCCTCCTTCCTGCCTATTGGCTCCCTCTCGGTGTCTCTGTTTCTGCCTCCGCAACTACTATTAAAAATAAAAACCCTACATTGCTCACTGCCAGCTGGCCTACCACACGCAAGTCCTTTGTAAAAAGGAGCATTCTAAATACCTAATTTTTAGAGCGGTCTCCTGGCTGCTTTACAGCTCTGATATATTGCTTCTGCGGCAGGTCACGTGATCTCCCCAGATGACATCAGAGGGAGATCATGGCCCCTCCTGCAGAAGCAATGTAGCGGAGCTGTGTTTTTAGGAGTTCCACAAAAAAGCCCCCATATTTGGCTTTTTTTTTTTTTTTTTTTTTTTTAAGATTACATTGAATCCCAAAATATATATATTTTTTTTTTATTAAAATGGGGCTATCTGAGAAATTACTTCTAAATGATTGTTGGACATTTTTGTTGCTAGGGGCATTGTCTCCATTTTCCTATGGGCTACCTTTTATAGACGAATCCTGGTTTGTACATTAACATTTCACAGTGAAGTCTCTGGTTGTTAAAAAATATTTCCTTGCAATCTGCATGGAAGTAGAATTTCACACTTGATACATTTCTTCAGCTTTATTAAAACAGATCTTCATGGAGCTGTAAAAATTTCCACCTCTCCAGCTTATTTCTGAGCTGTGAAGACAGGCTGAAGAAGCACTGGAGCATGCCACCTTTCATGTATATCTCTGTATACATATTCATACATTTCATACTTTTGTCTAATGGTTTCCAATCCTGTCTCATTTTTAGATTTTAATATTCTCCTTTCAATGATACTCTCTCTGTCCCACAGCATTCTAGTAACAATAGCTGAAGATTGAAATCTTCATGGCATTTGAGTCTAAGGATTGCTACGATTGAAATCATTTATTACCTGCATAGCAAGGTTTTCTAACCTCTGCCCTGTTTCATCAGTGAGGTACAAATTGGATTTAAATCTATTTCATGTCGGTTACCAGCAGCTTTTAGAAGGGAGTTTGAATTTTGATTTGCTAAGTGTTAATGTTTAAAGCTGTAGTGAGTGCAATGAAGTGGAAATGTAAATCACATTCAGCTTGACCCAAGTGCTTAACAGAAATGGGTCTCTTAACTGCATTCTCTTCCAACTTGCTATGACAGCTTGGCTATTGTTCTGTTTGCGCAGATCAGCCCCTCAAACGTCATAGGCTTATAGGGAGGTAGTGGTTTATTGGGAGCACATTGCCCAAGTACAGGCAGTTCCTATCTAAATACCCAAGGTTACACTTTTTAGATTGGCAGTAGTAGTTGTGAATGTGCTATACTAACTTTTTTTATTTAGAAATCTGTCCCTGTGCTGCCCATAAAAAAATTTAAAGAAATCGGGCCTGGGTTCTCAGCAAAGCATGAAGTACATATAATCCAAACAATAAGGTGGCGCTCACAGGGCTTGGAAGGGGAGAACTTGGTGATGAGATTTATTTAGATGAGGCACAACCTCAGAGAAAGTCAAGAGTGCTTCTTGTCCTTATTACTGAGTGTTCACCTTTCATAATGACGTGGTTGGTTATTACGTTGAGGTCAGGCAACAGACGGGTGCAATTATCAAAGCTGAGAAGGCAGACTCTCGTATCAGATTTTCACTATAAATAGTTCTGTATTGGTGGGGACAGTCATGAACTTTTCAAAGGTTTGACTGCAATGACCAAACAGAAGCATATAGGGGGTAGATAGAGAGAGATGTGTGTATACACACGCACGCACGCAAGAAAAAGTATGTGAACCCTTTTGGAATAATATGAATTCCTGCACAAATTTGTCATAAAATGTGATCTGATCTTCATCTTATGCCGCGTACACACGATCGGTCAAACCGATGAGAACGGTCTGATGGACCGTTTTCATCAGACCAAACCGATCGTGTGTGGGCCCCATCGGTTGGAAAAAAAACGATAGTTTGTAGGCACGTCCATCGGTTAAAAATCCATGCATGCTCAGAATCAAGTCGACGCATGCTTGGAAGCATTGAACATAATTTTTTTTTCAGCACGTCGTTGTGTTTTACGTCACCGTGTTCTGACATGATGGCGTTTTTTTTAGCTGATGGTGTGTAGGCACTACTGACCATCAGTCAGCTTCATTGGTTAACTGATAAACGGTCCATCAGACCGTTTTCATCGGATGGACCGATCGTGTGTACAGGGCATAAGTCACAATAGACCATCACAGTCTGCTTAAACTAATAACACACAGAATTGAATGTTGCCATGTTTTTATTGAACACACCATGTAAACATTCACAGTGCAGGTGGAAAAAGTATGTGAACCCCTAGACTAATGACATCTCCAAGAGCTAATTGGAGTGAGGTGTCGGCTAACTGGAGTCCAATCAATGAGATTGGAGGTGTTGGTTACAGCTGCCCTGCCCTATAAAAAAACACACCAGTTCTGGGTTTGCTTTTCACAAGAAGCATTGCCTGATGTGAATGATGCCTCACATAAAAGAGCTCTCAGAAGTTGACTTGCGTAAAGCTGGAAAGGGTTAAAAGTATCTCAAAGCCTTGCTGTTCATCAGTCCACGGTAAGACAAATTGTCTATAGATAAAGAAAGTACAGCACTGCTGCTACTCTTCCTAGGAGTGGCTGTCCTGTAAAGATGACTGCATGAGCACAGCTCAGACTACTCAATGAGGTGAAGTAGAATCCTAGAGTGTCGGCTAAAGACTTACAAAAGTCTCTGGCATATGCTAACATCCCTGTTAGCGAATCTACGATGCGTAAAACGCTAAACAAGAATGGATTTCATGGGAGGATACCACAGAGGAAGCCACTGCTGTCCAAAAAAAACATTGCTGCACATTTACAGTTTGCACAAGAGCACCTGGATGTTCCAAAGCAGTACTGGCAAAATATTTTGTGGACCGATGAAACCAAAGTTGAGTTGTTTCGAAGAAACACACAACACTGTGGAGAAAGAGGCACAGCACACCAACATCAAAACCTCATCCCAACTGTGAAGTATGGTGGTGGGGGCATCATGGTTTGGGGCTGTTTTGCTGCGTCAGGGCCTGGACGGATTGCTATTATCGAAGGAAAAAATGAATTCCCAAGTTTATCAAGACATTTTGCAGGAGAACTTAAAGGGGTTGTAAAGGTAAAAAAAAATGTTCCCTAAATAGCTTCCTTTAGTGCAGTCCTCCTTCACTTATCTCATCCTTCGATTTTTTTTTTTTTTTGCTTTTAAATGTCCTCATTTCTTCTGAGAAATCCTCACTTCCTGTTTTTCTGTCTAACTCCACACAGTAATGCAAGGCTTTCTCCCTGGTGTGGAGTATCGTGCTTGCCCCCTCCCTTGAGGGGGCGAGCAGGAGAGTCAGGACGCTCTCTACATTGCAGATGGAGAAAGGAGCTGTGTGTTAGTGGGCGTCCTGACTCTCCTGCTCGCCCCCTCAAGGGAGGGGGCGAGCACACCAGGGAGAAAGCCTTGCATTACTGTGTGGAGTTAGACAGAAAAACAGGAAGTGAGGATTTCTCAGAAGAAATAAGGACATTTTAAAAGCAAAATTGAGGACAAGTGAAGTGAAGGAGGACTGCACTAAGGTAAAGGAAGCTATTTAGGGAAAAAAATTGTACCTTGTGCCGAATCGCAAAAAGTGGCCCGCTTTTCAACCACCAAAAAGTCTGAAACGGTTAAACTTTCCTCATTTGCAGACTGAAGTTAATTTCTTTGATCTAAAGAACAAAACGTTACAATGTTTATAGTTCGCTCAGCTGCTGAGGAATGTTGTAAACTTGGCGGACTGCCTGTTTTTTTTTTTTTTTTTTTTTTGACAGCTGTTGGCTTGAGCAGAGAACTCTGCATAGAATTGGGAAAATGCTTTGTTAAAGCGGAGATCCACCCAAGAGTGGAGCTTCCGCTTTTCGATACCCTCACATTTGACACCTTTCAGGGGGGAGGGGGGTGCAGATACCTGTATAACACAGGTATTTGCACCACTTCCGGGTATTGAAGTTAATTTCTGTCTAATCCTGTATAATAATAATAATATTGACTCCCGCAGGAGTCACGCCCCTTCGCGTCACCCCCCCTGCTGTCTTCTGGGAAACCGTGTTCCCAGGAGAGAGCGGGGACCAGTGACGCTGCGCATTCGCAGTAGGGAATCAGGCAGTGAAGCCGCAAAGCTTCACTTCCTGATTCCCTCACCGAGCATGGCGGCGGCAGCATCCGAGGACCGAGCGATTGCTCGTCCTCGTCTGCCGACTTCGTGGGCGAGCTGGACAGTAAGCGTTCATTTTTTAAGTCAGCTGCTGCAGTATTTGTAGCTGCTGGCTTTTTAAAAAAAAAAAAAATTTGGGGGGTCCTCAGCTTTAAGAACGCAAGGGGGAATCGCCATCTTGTTTCTTAACAAATAATCACGCAGCTCTAATAAATATATATATTTAAAGGCTCTATAGAACATTTGTTTAGCTCCATTACATGAAAATAAGGTTAATAATATAACTTGAATGTCAAAATCTTAATTTTTACACAAATTAGTTGATGCAAAAATGGAATACACCCCACAACAAACTACTAAGGCCCCTTTCACACGACCGCGGCTTCAAAGTCATGTGATTTTTATTTATTTTTTTGCCGTGGTTTCAGGGAGACTTGAGGTCTATGAACCTGAACTCGCATCAAAGTCGGACCAAAGTAGTGCATGGACTACTTTTTAAAGTAGGCACGACTTGAAGTCATACTAATATGAATGGTTATCATTGGAAATCATGGGTAACGACTTGTCATGCAACTTTGAAGTCCCAAGTCGTACAAATGTGAAAGGGGACTAAATCTAGTATTTTGTATGACCTCTATGATTTGGAAGGACAGCACCAAATCTAGGCATGGAACGAACAAGTTGGCGACATACTGCAACATTTTAACTTTTTTCCATTCTTCAAGGACGATCTATTTATAGAACCTGGATGGAGAGTGATGCTCAACTTAATTCTCCATAGGTGTTTGATTGGGTTCACATCAAGAGACAAACTTGGCCACTGAATCACTTTTCACCATGTTCTTCAGAAATGTAGCAGCAGCCTTTAGATATGTGTTTTGGATCATTCTCATGTTGGGAAAGGGCAAGGAGTGATGATAGCATCTTCTCTTTTTAATTTAGAGCAGTAAATCTGTGAATTCATGATACCATCAATGAAATACAGCTCCCCGACACCAGCAGCACTAATGTAGCCCCACAGAAGGACACTGTCATCCAGGGCAGGTGCTATACTATTTTGTACACTAGGCAACACCAGCTACTTGCACACCCCAAAAATTAAAACTTCTACCACTTTAAAATATTAAAGTATCTAAATATGAAACTGATATGGGAGATTCCCTCGCTTCTCCCTTTCAGTAAACTGTGACAAACAGCCCAGGAAGTGAAGGCAGACTGGGGGTGGAGCATCGTGCCCATGAACATGCTGTTCTGTGTGTGTGTGTGTGTGTGGCTAAGGCAGCCGCCAGTGGTAATGTGCTGTCGCTGTGCGCACCCTCCGCATCCTGGACTACGGAGATCTAGGCAATGACAAGTTCCTGGCATAGAGTAGGGAATACAGCGGTCTTGGCTGCGCCCTAAGCTGCAGTGCGCCCTAGGTGGCTGCCTAGTGGTAACACCAGCCCTGCTGCCATTACCTTGTTTAAGCTTTGCTGATCTTCTTGTAACCTTCATCTTTCTTGTTTAAAGAAATTATTTTCTCTTTCGTTCATGGACAGACACAGCTCCAAATATACATAATACATATTTTTGGTAAAGCGCAATAAGCGTATATTGATTGGTTTGCGCGAAAGTTATAGCGCCTCCAAAATAGGGGATAGATTTTTTATTTATTTTTTGTCAGGACTGCGATATTGTGGCTGACACATCGGACACTTTTGACACCATTTTGGGACCATTGTCATTTATACAGCGAACAGTGCTATAAATATGCACTGATTACTGTATTAACTTGACCGGCAGGGAAGGGGTTAACACTGGGGGGGGGCGATCAAGGGGTTAATGTGTTCCCTAGGGAGTGATTCTTACTATGGGGGAGGGGGACTGACTGGCGGAGGTGACCGATCGGTGTCCCTATGTACAAGGGACGCACCATCGGTCTCCTCTCCCTGACAGGACGTGGATCTCTGTGTTTACACAGAGATCCACGTCCCTGGCTCTGTAACTTCCGATTGCAGGTACCTGGCGGACATCACGGCAGCCAGGCACGTGCATCTGCAACCACGGGACGCCCCCTGGAGGCCCGAGGACGTCATATGACATCCACCCAGGATGGCAGAGCCACCTTGTAGACGTCTTATGTATATACGCGGGTATTGAAGTGGTTAAGTAAATGCCCTTTTTGTGATCAACTGTCTGCTGGACACCTGTTTAACCACTTAAGGACCGCCTCCTGCACATACACGTCGGCAGAATGGCACGGCTGGGCACAAGCACGTACCTGTACGTCCTCTTTAAGTGCCCAGCTGTGGGTCGCGGGCGCGCACCCGCGAGACCCGGTCCGAAGCTCCGTACCCGTGGGACCTGCATTTTGGTCCGGGTCTTAAGTGGTTAATAATTACACTCGCCTGTAGCTGAATTCTTATTAATTAGAATTTTGTTGTCTAAACTTTAGCTTTGCTCCTAAGACTTTCATTGGGATGTATTAATTTTTGCAACATGGTCTTGAATAAAATATATATATATATATTTTTTTTTTTTTTCCTTGTGTGCAAATTAACATATCTTGGTTGTAATCAATGTCCCACATTTGTGAGCGTATTTGTAGTATAGTGCTCCATAGAAAATGTTGATTTCTAAAAGAAAAGTAAAGGTTTTCTGACAATGCTGTGTGTGTGTGTGTGTGTGTGTGTGTGTGTGTGTGTGTGTGTGTAATTTTATTTATATAATTACAGTTGTGCTCATAAGTTTACATACTCTAGCAGAATTTGCTTTCTTGGGCATTTTTCAGAGAATATGAATAACACACAAGCTTTTCTTTCACTCATGATTGGTGTTTGGCTGAAGCCAGTAATTATCAATCAACCATGTTTACTCTTTTTAAATTGTAATGACAGCAGAAACTATCCAAATGACCCTGATAAAAATGTACAAACCCCAGCTCCCTTTAACATTGATAAAAGCTTGACGCCTTTTGTGGTATTTGTGGATGAGGCTCTTTATCTTCTTAGATAAACTGTTGATTTGAGCACTCCTAATATTGCCGCTCTCTCTCTGATGGATGGTTTTTCGTTTTGAAGCCTTACAATGACCTGTTTCACTTGCATGGACAGCTCCTTTAAACACATGATGTAGGTTCACAGCAATAAATTCCAAATGCAAATACCACACTTGGAATCAACTTCAGACCTTTTACCTGCTTAATTGATGAAGAAATAACAAAGGAGTAGCGCATATAAAACGGCTTTTGATACAATCATCCAATTACCTTTGGTCCCTTGAAAGGGGAGGGGTGGGGTGGCTATTCTTAAAAGCTGTAATTCCTAAACCCTTCCTCAATTTGGATGTACATACCCTCAAACTAAATCTGAGAGTGTGCACTTTCAGCCCATATCCATTCTATAATAATAGCTTGAATAAGTTTTGGTGAATACCTGGAAAAAATTTACGATTTGTACCTGTGTCCAAATATATATGGACCTACTAACTGTGTGTGTGTGTGTTGTGTGTTTTTTTTTTATATTTTACACACGCTTTGGCTAGGTTCTGGCTTTGAACCTGCAGGCTGTTTTTTTTCTGTTGCTTCTTTCTTAATCTGCTGAATTTTACATGTTTGAACTTCTTTCCCAAAGCTGAGGAACAGGACCATTTGTCAAGCTGAATAGCTCTGAGTTATACACACCATAGGACAGTGATCAAGAAGGCAGTAGCAAAATTAAAATGCGCGTCCATACATATTTTCTGCAGGAATAGGAAGCTGTGGAGAACGTGATTTGGATGGCAAAAGAAAAAGTGAAGCGCACATGTAAATCCAAATTCATTCTAGTCTCCCCACGTACCATATCTTTTCATGTATCAGGAGTGCTGATTTAATAAACAGTGCTTTTCTGCATACTAGCAGGACTTGGATCCATCAGCCTGTGCCCAGCTAGAGTTTTTGTCTTGGCATTTATTGCCACGCGTACTGAATCATGAAAGCACAGATGATACCATTTTGTGGCACTGTTGGTCTCTTAAAGGGTTCTTTAAACCCTCTTAAAAACAAAACAAAAAAACACGTTTTCAGGGTGACTCACAGCTTTGTTTAAAACGAGTTGCAAAACTTTTATAGGTGTTTTTCTTACTGTGCCCTTATTAAAGTAGGTGGTACCAGACTGTAAATTACTAAGAACATTCTTGTGGGAGATTATACTGGATGTAAATATTTGAGGAGTGATGTACAAAGCCATGCCGTCTATTGATTTCTGATAAACAAATTCAGATTACTAATTGTTTAATCCAAATCACTTGTGTTCAGCCTGTGACCCAGGAACCACATGTGGCCCCCTTGAACTTATTATGTAGCCTTCAAGCCCTGTCAATCAGTAGTCATTGCTTTCTCTGCCTAGATACTTCCACCTGTTTAGTGCGTGTCCTGGAACAGCATGTGGAAAAGAGAGCCAGAGCGAGCGTAATGCCGCATACACACGACCGTTTTTCGGGTTCTAAAAAATGACGTTTTTTTTTATGTCATTAAAAACGATCGTGTGTGGGCTTCAGAGCATTTTTCGGGTTCTAAAAATGGCCAATTTTTTTTTCGAACATGCTCTATTTTTTCCACGATGTTTTTAACGTTGTCGTTTTTTAAGGTTGTAAAGAATGGTAGTGTGTGGGCTTTAACAATGTGAAAAAAACTGCGCATGCACAGAAGCAAGTTATGAGACGAGAGTGCTCGTTCTGGTAAAACTACTGTTCGTAATGGAGTAAGCACATTCATCACGCTGTAACAGACAGAAAATCGTGAATCGTCTTTTACTAACCCAAAATCGGCTAAAGCAGCCTAAAGGGTGGCGCCATCCGCATGGAACTTCCCCTTTATAGTGCCGTCGTACGTGTTGTACGTCACCACGCTTTGCTAGAGCATTTTTTTTTTCACGATCATGTGTAGGCAAGGCCGTTTTAATGATCGGTTGAAAAAAACTGTTTTTTCTAGACCCTTAAAAACGTCTTTTTTTTTTTTTAGAACCCGAAAAACTGTCGTGTGTACGCGGCATAAGACTATTATAATGTGAGCATGAGAAATCCTCAAAGAGGGCAAAAGTTTGAAACAACCAGAGGGCATAAGATTATCAGAAAACATGTGAGATGAAGATAAATAGACAGTGAAAAGCTGCTGGGATCAAGAGCACATTTGCTGGAATCACCATCTGGGTATGACTGGAGACTCTATCTGTTGGAGAACACTTTCGTAGTTGACCAATAAAGTGCCCAGATAATGTCGGTCAGATATTTAGTGGCTGAAACATCTCCAGATCTGGCAGATTAAATAGAAGAGGACTCCTCGTGGCGTGCCTAGTGTGGTATAAGCCAGAAATGCAAAGGGATAATGGGATCGGGGGAAAGAGCTTAGAGGTACGTGCAGTTTCTTTGCAAGGACCCCACAGAAAACATTTTGTTTTCTTTGTGTCCTGTTTACACCTCAACACGGGTCATGCGCGACACTGCTGTGCAGAAGAATTCAACATGCATGTGTCTTTCCGTACCACAGTGCACATAAATGCAAGTTAAAGTAAACTTATAAATGGGGGCGGGGACAAAGAGCGATGTAATGCTTGCACCACTCTTTTTTTGACCACCGGCCACTTAAACACCCTTAATAACCAGACCAATTTTCAGCTTTCGGTGCTCTCACATTTTGAATGACAATAACTCAGTCATACAACACTGTAACCAAATGACATTTTTGTCCTTTTTTTCCCACAAATAGAGCTTTCTTTTGGTGGTATCTTATCACCTCTGCGGTTTTTATTTTTTTCTCTATAAATGAAAATTTTGTAAAAAAATGAACTTTTCTTCATTTCTATTATAAAATTTAGCAAAAGTAATTTTTCTTCATAAATTTGGCCTAAAATGTATACTGCTACATATCTTTGGTAACAAAACCCAAAAAAATTGGATATTATTTAGTCTGGGTGAAAGTTATAAGGTCTACAAGCTATGGTACCAATTACTGAAAATTGATCAGTTTGATCATACCTGAAGTACTGACAGCCTCTCTCATTTCTTGAGACCCTAACATGCCAGAAAAGTACAAATACCCCCCAAATGACCCTTTTTTGAAAATACATTCCAAGGTATTTAGAAAGGGGCATTGTGAGTTTTTTGAAGTTGTAATTTTTCCCCACAATTCTTTGCAAAATGACTGCTCTCTTTAACAAAGCCGGAACACACTACACGAGGCCGCCCGGAAGGCGGCCTTTTATAGTGTGGGGCGTGTGCTAAAGCCCTGAGCCATAATTGGCCAAAGCACCCAGGCTTTGGCCAATTATGGCTTAGTTTTTTGGGCGCTGTGATTGGCCAAGCATGCGGGGTCATGGTGCATGCTTGGCCAATCATCGGCGCGCAACGCCACAGTGAATTATGGGCCGACGCGCGTCACTCGATTTTGGCGCGAACGACCCGTTTTGTTCGATATTCAACGAACTTTCGAACAGGCAATGTTCGAGTTGAACATACGTTCGTATCGAACGCGAAGCTCATCCCTAGTCACAAAGCATGGGATATAAAGAGAACCTCCTGTTCTCACAGAGACAGCAACCAGATGCAGCAGCTCAACATCACTATGGCAGACTCACTCAGGAACAAGGTAAGGCAAACAGGGCATATGTAACAAAAAGAAAGGAGATCTAGTGCTCTCTGAAGCCAAACCGATACATTTATTAAAAGGTTAAGAGATGCACTCACATGTAAAAGCACTCTTCAGTGAGTGCAACGAATAGGCATAACACAGATCAAAGCATGAAACGGCATGGATCTCACATGGGTTGACGATCGCGGGTGACGTCACGCGTGGCCCCTCCCCCTCGTAAGTCATTGCGTCCCTATGGGCGGGACTTCATCAGCGTGGGATGAAGAGAAGCAGTGTCACCCCACGCTGAAGGCTACAATTTGTTCAGAGTGCGGCTGCCCTGAGACAATTTTTGTTCCTGCAATGTCTGCTGGGCACCCGTGATTACATCAGGAATGTGTGTTCCCAGTACAGAGGAACACAGATCGGTCTCCTCCCCTTGTGCGTCCCCGCCCCCTACAGTTAGAATAATTTCCTAGGGAACATAAATTTCCGTTGATTCCCCCCCCCCTGAGCCGGCGGATGACAGGGCGGTCCCCGCACACTGTGCAGGGACCACACTGTCTGATCTCCGCTCTCCCCTATGGGGGGGGGGGATCGGATGAACACGGACCGTCTGTCCGTGTTCATCTGATCCGATCCGCCAGATGGATGGATAAGTAGGTTTTTCCTCCGTCACACTTTTGCAGATCGGAGCACGTCGGATGTCAGCGGGCATGTCGCCGCTGACATCTGCGGCTCCATAGAGGAGCACGGAGCGCCCGTTCAGGTCCGCAAAAAAACTGACAGGCGGACCTGTACGGGCGCTCCATGTGAAAGAGCCCTTATTTAATTTTAAAAGCAGAATTTTGATATCAAGCTGCTGATTTTTGTGCCTGATCCAGGGTGCTTACAAAACTGTATCCTGCTGGTTTAAACCTCTTTTGCCGGCCACCCATTAAAAGATGGAACAGGTGATCTGTATCACTTAATCTATACACCAGCTGGAGTGACTTCTTCATAAATCCTGCCTGGTGATGGTATTCCAGCCCATGTTCTTTTCTGATTTGATAAGACAGAAATCCTTATCTGTCTTCGCTCCTGTTTTTATGTCTGTACTCTGTGGTGTGGAGCACAACAGTTTAACAAGCTGCAGGAGACAGGTGTTAGACAGCAGTGCTGGTCTGGGAATTGCATGTGTTCTGTTGTGGGAGAATGGACTCAAAATAACCATAACCTGTGGCCTCTCCAAGGATCTGGCAGTCCATAATAGTGAAATCGTGACAAAAAAAATACTTGTTCATCTTTCCTATTTAATCTTTCAGTTTATCTGATCTGTATCCGTGTATATGGTACAGCAGTGTATTTTGCCATATCAACATTTATAATATAAAGCTGAACTTTAGGCAGAAAATGCACAAATTAGTGCAGCATTGTAATCCTTAGTGTATGTTATCCCAGCATTTCATATTCTTTATATATCTGTTGTACTATGCACTTTTGTTAAAAAGTATCCTGTTTTCTTTGCATTGCTTCCTTTGTGTAAAATTCCTGGTGATCCTGCCAATCCCCCCTGCTTTCCCTTTTCAAACTGACCACGCTAGGCATCAGAGCACCCCCCCATCCCAGTGTGGCAAGTTTTTTTTTTTTTTTCCTTCCCTCCTACCTGTAATCTAATGGTCAGACTTGATATTCCCCCTGCACTCTTCACCCCCACCTCTCTAAGGCCTCGTACACTCAATCCGAAAATCAGAAGGGAAAAGTCACAAGACGAGCTGTCTGTGGATTTTCGGATTGTTGGTATGGTGCTTTTTCGACAACCGATTTTTGACTTTTTCGTCAGACAAAAGCTGGATGTGCAGGCTATAACATTTTTGCCGGATATGAACTCGACATCTGATTTTTCGGATGTTCAGTACAGAATCGTCGCACAAAAGTCGAAAGTACAAACACTCATGCTCGGAACCAAGGAATGACTAGGAAGAGTACAGCAGGGCTGGAGTGTAAGATGAAGCAGTACAATTAGCCAATCGGTTCATGTGGTGACCAATAGTATGCTAATAGGAGGAGAGAACTAAGTGACCATAAATGAGCTCATCTGTGCTGCTTCTCCTTTCAGTGTCCAGTCACAGACCTGGGCTAAAAGTGGGTTGAATGATACTGGTCTACAGTCTGAGGACACCTAGTGACAAAAATGACTGTAAGGAAATATCTGCATTTAAAGTGACTATTGCAGGGACAGCTTTTTTTTTTTTTTTTTTAATGGTCTATATATTTCTGAGGCCCCGTACACACGAGAGGATCTATCCGCTGGAATTGATCTGCGGATCAGTTCCAGCGAATAAATCCGCTGGTGTGTACATCCCAGCGGATCTTTTTCGGCCCGACCGATTTCCAGCAGATAAATTTCTTAGCATGCTAAGAAATCTATCCGCTGGAATCGGCTTCAGCGGATCGATCCAGGGGTCTGTACAGACTCACCGTATCGATCCGTCCGATTCCCTCCCTCGCATGCGTCGTAATGATTCGACGCATGCGTGGGTATCCTTATATGACAGCGTGGCGCACGTCGCGGCGACGGCGAGACACGTCATCGCGATGGGATTTCGGGGCGGATATCGATCCGATGGTGAGTACACTCCATCGGATCCAAATCCGCGGAAATCCTCAAGAGGATTTATCCGCGGATACGGTCCGGCAGACCGTATCCGCGGATCAATCCTCTCGTCTGTACCTGGCATAACTCGTTTTGCTGGAGTGGTGTTTTACTCTCCACTTCTGCCTTGTCTTAATAACCAAAGACTTTCATTCTACTGTACAGTACTTCTCTTTGTAATAAAGAGCACTCCTGCTTGGAGCAGATGTGGCACATTTACATCTACAGTTCTCTTTTAATTATAAGGCTGTCCAACTTACTCCCAAGGAATGGTTAAATGTTGCAGCATCTGCTTTTGTGGGGATATTTAAGCCATGAACTGACAATCAAAAAAAGCCCAATGACAGATGCAGTCTCTTAAGACAAGCTTTCTCATAGATGTTCTCCCATGTTTATCTCTTAACAATGTTATGAATTCATTCTAACAAGTCCTTGTCACACTTGATAAAGCAAGGATACAGTGTATCACAGTGCTGGAAGTCAAAAGGAATTATTGTCGGGTTAGCCTACCCACTTTTGTAAGGAAAAAAGTGTCCATAAGCAGGCATTTAATTGCAAATTCATTATATGGTTTAATCTACAGTATGAGATACTCTGTATAAGTGTCTGCAGAATGTCCTGTGAAAGTAGATTTTAAGTCGTTACATAAATTTCATATAATCTTTAAAATAGTTGGTCATCCTGCTATGGCAGCCCTTGTTCAGGCACTTCCTTTTATATAGTGACATCACTCTGTCCTTTAGATCTCATTTGTGACCCTGCATTATCACCCCATCTCAGATTTCTGATGGAGACTACAAGCAGCTTTTCCAACACATATTAAACCCACAACAGCAAAATTAGTCTTTATATGCAGTAAAGCACGCTTTGTTATACTCACTGTGGAACCTAAGGGGTTAATCCTCCACATTGTGTAAAAAAGACTGATCCTCCCTCCTCTGATCCTCCCCTTTTACTGTCCCTAATCCATCTCCTGACCGAACAGAGCCATAGGAGGCATTTTGCACATGCTGACTTTGTATTGCTAGAGTTTTTTTTTTTTTTTTTTTTTTGAAGGGTGCATGTGATTTAGCACAGGACCAACCTGCACTGTCTGGACAGAGTCGGTCATGCAGCCTCATAGGATAGTCAGAGGAGAATAATGACTCCTCCTACAAGCTTTAAAGTGGTTGTAAAGGAGAAGGCTTTTTATCTTGATGCATTCTATGCTTTAAGATAAAAAGCCTTCTGTGTGCATCGGCCCCTCTAACACTTACCTGTGGTCCTTCTCTGGCCAGCGATGTACACGAGTGATGTCCGAGATTCCCCCTCCTAATTGGCTGAGACACAGCAGCGGCTGCCAATCGGAAGAGCGGGGTCGGGTTGGGTACACCCTCCTGCTGCGCTGTGGTCTCTTACCGGAGTCGTCGGTAGTGGCTGAGATGATCGGGTCCTCCTGTGGGACTGGATGCCGAGTGAGGGAAAGGTGGGCCCCCCCCACTCGGCTCCATAACATTGGATGACGAAAGCAACGTCAAACGTCACTTCCGCCCACTGCTCTTAAATGTCAAGACATTTAGTTACATTTTTTATTGCATTGACGTTTAAATGTGAGATCTGAGTTTTTTTTTTACCCCAGATCTCACATTAAAGAGGTCCTGTCGTCAGTGCGGATCCTGACCTCCCTGGGGGCCTAAGCAAAATGAGGGGGGGGGGGTGGCGCTGCCAACAGTGACATGCCACATTAAAGTTGAGGGGGGGGGGTGTTCTGCTGTCGGAAATTACATTTTACATTAAAGTGAGAGGCGGGGGGTGCTGACTTCTTGCCTCTTCTCCCATGCAGCCAGCAAGTTAATAAGTGGGGTGAGGGGCCAAAAATTACTTCTCACCACGCGGGGGCCTCTAGTAATTTGGGGGGCCCTCCGCAGCTTTGCGGGGCCCTAAGCGGCTTGCATAGTGAGCCTATAGGGCGGATCGGCCCTGCCTGTCGTGCTTTTTTTTTTTCTATTACAAGTGGCCCAATTATTATTATTATTATTATTATTATTATTATTATTATTATTATTATTATTATTATTATTTTATTTTTTGTGTAAAAAAAAAAAAAAGTTTAAAGCACCCTGTCCCGCCGAGCTCGCACACAGAAGTGTACACATACATACGTTGCACCTGCATATGAAAATGGTGTTCAAACTACACATGTGAGGAATCGCCGCAATTGTTAGCATGAGAGCAATAATTCTAGCACTAAACTTCCTCTATAATTCGAAACTGGTAACCTGCAGACATTTTTAAACTTTTGGAGATTAAGTGCCATCATTCCACGAGCGGGCGCAGTTTTGAAGCATGACAAGTTGGTTATCAATTTACTCGGCGTAACATTATCTGTTACAATTCAGAAAAAAATTGGACTAACTTTTACTGATGTCTTATTTCAAAAATGTGTTTTTTTTACAAATAAATCGCACTTTTAAGATCGTTGTACAAATAAGGTGTGACAAAGTATTGCAATGACTGCCATTTTATTCTCTATGGTGTCTGAAAAAAATATATATGTTTGGGGCTTCTAAGTAATTTTCTAGCAAAAACAAAACAGATTTTAACTTGTAAACAACAAATCTCAAAGAGGCTCGGTCCAGAAGTGGTTAACGAGTGCTCATCTGGACACTGACAGAAGTCGCAAGACTACTATATACTGCTGATGAGAAGGGGTATTTAGCAGTTTATATTTACTGAAATAATTGCATGTACTGTGTACCGTGGGTGATCGGATATAGTGAATGCAGGGTCCTGGGTTTAGTAACAATGTAAGCAGGCATGGCCCACTATCCCCATTAGCATGCATGTACACAGAAAATTGCTGTAAAGAGGCTGCTTGAGATCAGCAATGCTGAACTGCAATGAAGTATTGAAAAACATTTTAAAGCGGCGTTCCACCCAAAAATGGAATTTAAGCTTTTCGGGAACCCTCCCCTCCTCTGGTGTCACATTTGGCATCTTTCAGGGTGGAGCAGATGCCTGTCTAATACAGATATTTTGCTCCCACTTCCGGTCATAGATACCCGAGCCACCCACGGGTATCTACGCCACTTCCGACGCCTCCCCCCCCCTGCTGTCTTCTGGGAGACGCACAGGTCCTAGAAAACAGCAGGGAACTGTGGCGTCGCGCATGCGCAGTAGGGAACTAGGAAGTGAAGCCGCAAGGATTCACTTCCTGATTCCCTGAACGAACAAGCGATGGATCGACTTTGGGTGCCAAAATCGTGGGCGCCCTGGACAGGTAAGTGTCCTTATTTTAAAAGTCAGCAGCTGCAGTATTTGTAGATGTCGTCCAGTTAGTTTACATCTACTTTAACCATATCTATTTTAAATTGCACATTCTGACATCAAAGCCTACTGTTTATAATCTGGTATCTGTCAGGTTAGACCCTGGTCATTGTAGTGTGGAATGCCAACCAGCCAAAACATAAAATTGTTCCCTTGAAAGTGGGCACTGCCAACATTTGCATGCCTAGTCTGTCGCAATAGGCTTCATTTACTATAACTGAACTGTACAAAATCTGGTGCATCTGTGCATGGTAGCCAATCAGCTTCCAACTTCAGCTTGTTCAATTAAGCTTTGACAATAAAACCTGGAAGCTGATTGGTTTCTATGCAGAGCTGCCCCAGATTTTGCACTTTCCAGTTTTAGTAAGTCAATCTCATTGTGTGTCCATTGTCCTAATTGTATGTTTTTTTTTTTTTTTTTTTGCATTTACATAATATTGGGAATTCATCCTTGGAGTATATACTAGCCTTTATAAATGTTTGAGGCTGTGTACATATGCAGTATCTAAACTTCCAATATCCTTTACAGCAGGGGTCACATCACATGTTTTTAATTCACAGTAAAACTATGTATTTTATTTGGATAGTTCAGAAGTTAAGTTAAGAAGCCGCCTGAGGCACTGTAAGGACTAAGTTGTTTGGGGAGTTTCTAGTCTGTCAACCCCACAACCAAAAATAACCTGCAGTTATGTTTTAAATAATAAGGTTTCATGGAGCTAGTGAAAAGGTTAAACCATTTTATATGATGATGATGATCCATAGCTGTACAGTACTACATAGTCCATTCTGTAGGGATAACAGTTCAAGAATGGCAAATAATCGCAAGATCAAGCTATGAGCCACAGACAATTTATTGGTATTGTACATTGCAGTATAAATACATAAATATGATTTATTTATACAGATATATATTTCTAGAAATATTTATCAAGCAACACTATACCGCATCTAGGTGATCTTTCCCAGGATAGCAGTGTCCGTAGGCCTCAGCTTTTTTTTTTATATAGAAAGAACACACCATTTAATCTTTATACTAGCCTCCTGATGTCTGTACATCAGTCTTCTCGATTGGAGAGGCACAACCGTAAGTCAAAAAGACTTTACTGCATTGATGATGCTGGGAATCGAGCTAGGGAATGAACGTACCATATATACTCGAGTATAAGCCAAGTTTTTCGGCACATTTTTTTTGTGCAAAGTTTGTTGGCCGGGGAGCACCGATTTTTCAAAGCCAGGCACCCCTTCCATAGACTCCCATGTTAAACAGACCTTTTCTCCGGTGAATTTGGGGACCCGGTACCAGCCAGTCGTAGGTCTTGGCACACATGTAGCCCCATTTCTCCTCTACAAGTGTGCAAAGTTTGTTGTCTGGGGGACCTACGACTGGGGTGCACCGTTCTTCTTCTCTCCCTCCCCCAAAGCCGGGCACCCCTTCCATAGACTACCATGTTAAACCTCGGTCTAGGCATGGGCACAGTGAGGCATGCAGATGGACACCCTAGGCTTTTACTCAAGTCAATATGTTTTCCCAGTTTTCTTTGTGGTAAAATTGGGTGCCTCGGCTTATATTCGGGTCGGCTTATACTCGTATATACGGTAATTCATGCCAGCCTTCAAAAATACATTTAAAACCTTGTTGGAGATTTTTAAAAACATATTCCTGAATATGTCCCATTGTGCCGTTTATTAATAATGCGATAAAATCAGCCTCCTAATATTGCACAGTGCTCCAAACAATCTTACTAATAAATAAGTTGATGTCACAAATAAATCGTGAAATAAAAATGACAAAATCGTTTCTGCCACCAAAAGGTGAATAAAACTGCTCCCAAAGTTAAAGGGTCACTAAAGGATTTTTTTTTTTTATCTAAATAGCTTCCTTTACCTTACTGCAGTACTGGTTTCATGTCCTCATTGTTCGTTTTGCTTTGAAGTAGCTGTAATTTGGCTGTGATCTCCACACTTCCTGCTTGTCTGGCTCCTTATAACCACAGTACTGGGAGCTTTCTCACGGTGGTCTAAGCTGTCATTACTGTGTGTCTAAAACTCCTCAGAACCAATCAGATTCATTTTAAAAACAAAACGCTGCCCTGGATTTGTTTTGTTTTTGTTCTGTGGGTCTCTCTACTTCACAGAAACATGAAGCCAGTTTAAAAGTGAAAGTGAAACTAGAGGCACATTATATGATTGATTTTTATCTACTTTTAATCATTTTTAAAAGGAATCGGTTAACTTTTATGTCTCTATACCCTGTAAACAGTCATTTTCAGCAAAACATTTTTTTTCCTTTAGTGACCCTTTAATGAAAAAAGACACCTGTCTTGATTGATTTGGATTTGAGTAGCGATATACAGATGGTAGTATAAGAGTCTCTGGTGACTCGGCGCACTCAAAGCACTGTGGGTGAAGTCACTAGACACGTGACATTCTCAAGGGTCAAATCTAGTGATGCAACGTGTCGGGAGGAGCAAGTGATGTACTTTGATTCTGCTGGATGGAGAGTGAGGAGAATCAAGCTGTATACAACTGACCGCTTTATATGCAAGATTATTGTGGGATATATGAGAGTGCAATCACTTAAACCCTTAACTGTTTTTTTAATTTAACTGCGCAATGATGATTTTATTTATTTTTTGAGAATTGTGGCATGTGAAACATAGTGGCTTGAAGTATCCATCGCATTTGGAGATCACCAGAGACTCTTAGGCTTCATTTCCATGGACGTTTTTCCTGCCACTTTTCTGAGCGTTTTTTGCAGCTTAAAAAACGCTCTCCATGTTAGTCTATGGCCTCATGCCCACCATGACGTTTTTGAGCTGTAGATGGCTGAGCCGTTTTTTAAGCTGCAAAAAAAAAAACAGGACCAGTGCGTTCTGAAGCTCCAGAGTAGAGCTGTAAAAACACCAGACATTAAACGCTCAAAAACGCTCAAAAAAATAAAAATTGTAAAAAATAAATAAAAAACATGGACAGGCGTTTTTAAGCTGTAAAAAAGGCTAAAGAAAGTGGCTGTAAAAACGTCCATGGAAATTAAGCCTTATATTCACTATCTGGATATCGCTCCTCAAATCAAATTAATCAAGACAGGTGTCTGTGTTTTTTCATTAACTTTGGGAGAAGTTTTATTCACCTTTTTGGTGGCGGAAACTATTTTGTAATTTTTATTTCACGGTTTATTTGTGACATCCACTTTATTAGTAAAATTGTTTGGAGCGCTGTGTAATATTAGGAGGTTGATTTTAGGGCATTAATTTTGTATATAGCACTTTTTTTGTGATATCACATTTTAAATAATTGCAGCAATTAT
The DNA here is from genome assembly GCF_905171775.1 of Rana temporaria. NCBI lineage: Eukaryota > Metazoa > Chordata > Amphibia > Anura > Ranidae > Rana > Rana temporaria. The sequence continues at coordinate 219,510,245 of NC_053489.1, forward strand.
CATTTATTTATCTTCTTATATTCCACATTTTCCATTTTTATATTCACATCAGTGCTTTAGTACATTTTTTACATACTCTGTGATCACTCGCCTTGATAACAACTGTAGTCTGGGAATGGTTTACCACTGTTAAGCCTAGTACACACGATAAGAAAAAACGATCGTACGATTTTCATCGAACCAGTACAGTATTTGTTTGAAAAAATTGGAAGAGCAAGACCACACATGCTCAAACAAAAATACAATACATTACTTCCAAAACTGGATTCTGACATGCATGCATGCATGCATGCAAAAAAAAAACGAGCATTCGTCCGAACATTCTCATTGTGTGTATGAAGTAATTGGTTAATTTAATATCTGCCAGTTTAGCGGTCATTTTGAGCTGTTCTCACCTATCCAGCAAGTCCTAAACAAACTGTATTGCTTTGGCGTCACTGAAGAAAAGTTAATTTTCCGTACCATTGTATAAAGTTTGCTAGGAAAAAATGAGGTTTAGATGGAAGTGAAACATCAAAAGATGATTCAGTGAGTCGGTCATTTTCAATTTTTTTTTTATTGAAAATTGGAAGCCAACGTGTTTCATAGGAACTTCTTCAGAGCTGCTGCTGTAGAAGAAATCTTTGTATGTGTCAGAGGTATCAATCTCCTGTGTGGAGTGTACATGGAGTACTTTTTTAGTGCAGGCCATGAAGACTGTTCATAGATGTAGCTGCCTGTCTTAGATGTACATTTATTATTCCTTTTACATGGAATTTCATGACACTTTCCCACTGTATGTATTTTATAATCTTGGTCAGGCATTAAAAAAAAAAAAAAAAAATGTAAATTGTGATGTGTCAGCACTTTGTAAGCATTGTCAAATGGAGGATCCACTGTTCTCCACATAAATTATTCTGTTTTAAAATTTCTTCAAGCTTTCAGACTTTTGCCATGATAGTGGGGAGGATGCACATTGTCAGAAGACATTTGTCAAGAACATGTGCATTCTATTCTAAAACTGAGCTATAAACTCTCCAAACACTCATGGGCTAGAACAGTTTGTTAAACAGCTGGCGTCCTTCTAAAAGGAGAAACATCAGGCTACAGTATTCTTGAGGATATAGCCTTCAGGAAAAATAGTGGATGGTAAATGAAGCATCACTGTATTTATTACAGGTACTTATTTGGCACCATCAATTCATGCAGAGCTCTACATACAGTGTCTTAAAGTATTTATAACCCTTGAAAATTTTCCACATTTTGTCACGTTACAATCGAAAACGTAAATGCATTTTATTGGGTTTTTATGTGAGACCAACACAAAGTGGCACATAATTTGTGAAGTGGAATGAAAATTGTGGTTTGATTTTATTTTTTTTTTTTATTTTTTTTTTTTACAAATATCTGAAAAGTGTGGCATGCATTTGTATTCAGCCCCCTTTACCCTCATACCCTTAAAGTGTAGGTTCCATCAAAAAAACAATTTTGCTTTAAACTGTAGCTTACGACTAAAAAAAAACTTTTTTTTTTTTTTTTTTTTACTCATCTGGAAATGCCTGTTGCTATGCGGTCCCACGAAATCTGCCTTTGAAACCACCTAGAATTCTGACATCTCCCTCTAATGCTCCTGGGAAATGTATGTCATTTCCCAGGATGCAGTGCGCTGTCCAATTATCACTCCCCATCCAAGACTTCCAGGAAGTAAGTGCCTGTAGGCTTCACAATGCCCACAAGCAAAATGACAACGGTGTAGATATAGTTTTATAAACAATCTTTTTTTGAATATCTATGCGGATCGGCGGCGGATTGTAAAATAGTAAGTGACCAGATTTATATTATAAAAACGCAGGATGAAAGGACATGCATTTAAAAAATGCTAATTGTGGTTGGAACTCTGCTTTAACTAAAATCCTAATGTAACCAATTGCCTTTTTAGATGTCAGCTAATTGGTATATAGAGTAAACCTGTGTGTAATTTAATCTCCGTATAAATACAGCTAGCTATTCTGTGAAGCTCTGAGGTTTGTTAGAGAACCTTGGTGAAAAAACGACATCATGAAGGCCAAGGAACACACCAGTCAGGTCAGGGATAAAGTTGTGAAAAGGTTTTTAAAGCGGAGTTAGAATATATAAAAATATCCCAAGCTTTGAACAAGTCACAGAGCACTGTTCAATCCATCATCTGAAAATGGAAATAGTATTGCACAACTGCAAACCTACCAAGACATGACTGTCCACCTAAACTGACAGGCCGGGCAAGGAGAGCATTAGTCAGAGAAGCAGCCAAGAGGCCCATAGTAACTCTGGGGAGGTGCAGAGATCCACAGCTCAGATGGGAGAATCTGTCCACAGGACAACTATTAGTTGTACACTACACAAATCTGGCCTTTCTGGAGGAGTGGCAAGAAGAAAGGCATTGTTGAAAGAAAGCCATAAGAAGTTCTGTTTGCAGCTTGTGAGAAGCCATGTGGGGGACAGAAAACATTTGCAAGAAGGTGCTCTGGTGAGATTAACCAAAATTGAAAATTTTGGCCTAAAAACAAAATGCAGAAAACTAAAACCTTACATCACCTGATCCCCAACGTGAAACATGGTGGCAGCATCATGGTGTGGAGATGTTTTTGTCAGCAGGGACAGGGAAGCTGATCAGAATTGATGGGAAGATGGGTGGAGACAAATACTAGGCAATCTTAGAAGGAATGTGTACAAAAAAATACTGCGCAGGTCCAAGGACAAGTGAATAGTGCTGAAACTATACAAAACTGAAAATAAAATATAACATTAAAAATAAAAAAATAATAAAAATACTGCTGCAGCTTATATGTCAGATAAACATAAAAATTAAACAGGAAAAGGTAAAGCTGCGCTGTAACATGAATCAGCATAAATATCAATTATGCTTATAAGTGATGCACAGAAAACACCAGTGTAATAAATGAATATTGAGAACAAATTATGTGCAAAAGTTCATAAAGAGGATGTATCAGAAAAGTTCAAATGAGTGACAGAACGTTCTCCGAATTGGTGATTAAAGGGATTTAAGGGATCCGGGAAATGCTGTCAGTCTCTCTCCAATCTCACCAATCCTCTACATCAGACCCAACTCTCTCCATAAGTACAACCTGGTCTCCTGCAAGACTGTCCAGAAATCCTGCCTTCAGACGGTGGGAATCTTTCGTATCGCTGGTTCGAAGAAAAGAGTAGAACAGCTTCGAGAAGAGTTTGCAAATTGCGGTGACGTTCTCCTTGGAGAAGACACGTGTGTCCATGACATATCTGCAGTGCTCAAGGGGTTTCTGAGGGACTTGCAAGAGCCTCTTCTACCTCAAGAATTATATACAGCGTTCATGCAAGCTGCAGGGTTGGATCCCCAGGAAAGAATAAACATTCTTCAGCTCCTGATTTTTGCCTTGCCCCCATGCAATGCTGATACATTGCTCCGTGTCTTGAAGATGCTGCATATAGTATCGCTCAATGAGAAGGACACAGTCAGTCTTGCAGGAGACCAGGTTGTACTTATGGAGAGAGTTGGGTCTGATGTAGAGGATTGGTGAGATTGGAGAGAGACTGACAGCATTTCCCGGATCCCTTAAATGGCTCACATGTTTATATGCCTGACTAACTTCTTGCTCTGGTAAGCAGTTAGATTATAAGTGGTGGAGGATTCTGTCATCTGCTATACAGATTCACAATATCATCTGGACATCTTTAATCACCAATTCGGAGAACGTTCTGTCACTCATTTGAACTTTTCTGATACATCCTCTTTATGAACTTTTGCACATAATTTTTTCTCAATATTCATTTATTACACTGGTGTTTTCTGTGCATCACTTATAAGCATAATTGATATTTATGCTGATTCATGTTACAGCGCAGCTTTACCTTTTCCTGTCCAATCTTAGAAGGAAACCTGTTAGTCTTTAAAAGAATTGAGACTGGGGCGGAGGTTCACCTTCCAGCAGGACAATGACCCTAAGCATACAGCCAGAGCTACAATGGAATGGTTTGATCAAAGCATATTTGTGTGTTAGAATGGCCCAGTCAAAGTCCAGACCTAAATCCAATTGAGAATCTGTGGCAAGACATGAAAATGGGATGGAGAGCATCTGTGAACAGCAATCTGACATGGCTTGCAAAGAAAAATGGGTAAAAATGTCACTCTAGATGTGCAAAGCTGGTAGAGACATCCCCCAAAGAGACTTGTAACTGTAATTGCAGTGAAAGGTGGATCTACAAAGTATTTACTCAGGGGGGCTGAATACAAATGCACGCCACACTTTTCACATATTTATTTGTAAAAAAAAAAACATTTATAATTTCCCAATTCTGTGCCATTTTGTGTTTGGTCTATCACATAAAATCCCAATAAAATATATTTAAATTTTTCGTTGTAACATGACAAAATTTGGAAAATTTCAAGGGGTATGAATACTTTCTCAAAGTACTGTACGTATTTCACATACACATTAGTATCTGCCCTCAACTGAGCTTACAATCTAGGCCCCCTAACTCCTACTCATTCATACCCATACAAGGGCCAATTTAGACAGGAGCCTACCAGCATGTCTTTAGAGTGTAGGAAGAAACCCACGCAGGCACAGGTATGGTTTTAATTTAAGCTGCAACTAACAATTTCATAAGCGATTAGTTGCCCGATTTATTATTTCGATTAATCGGATAATGGCCTTAAAAAAAAAAAAAAAAATTGCATTTTTTTTTTTTTTGCCCAATTTGTTGATGGGCAGGTTACAAAACACAAATTGCCGCAAAAACACATTACATGCTTTTCTGCAGCTTCTCCATTGAAGTATATTGAACCAAAAAAAAAAAGAAAAAATAGCACCGTTTTGCAATAAAAAGTCCTTGCCCTCTCCAAATACGCAGCAGCTGAAAAAAAATCATGGATGTGAACGTGTCCCCTAGGAAAACATGTAAATGAACTGTAGTGTGTTTCTGCAAAAAGCACCAAAAAACTGAGGTGTGACCCAGGCCTGAGATGTTTAGTAACATAATGGGGTTAAAACACAATAATAAGTACAAAAAAAGCAAATAATCGCTACTGTAAGGGCTTCATTTTTTTTTTACTATGGGACAGTGAAAGTAATATTTACAGTAGCAATTTGCTTTTTTGTACTATGAAGGGCTAATTTTAGTTTTTTTTTTTTTTTTTTTTTAACCCCATTATGTTACTGGTCGATTAATCGATTGACAATTGTAATCGATTAGTTGTCGAATTAATCGATTAGTTGTTTCAGCCCTAATTTTAATAATTGCTCCACAATTGATATTTTGAGGCCTGCCAAATATGGTCTGACTGAAAACCATCGTCTTTATAAAGTCTCTGTTAAAAACACACAATGCTGCAAAAAAAGGAAAAAAAATCCCAAGCTTAATTCGGCTAGTCAATATTTAACCCTAAAAAGAAAAAGGGTACTTTTTTTTTCTAGTCAAAACGCGTCGGTTGGACCCATCCACATCGCTTTTGGTACCATAACATCTGACAAGCCTATGATGAGCATTTAACATGTGAGTTTTATCCTACTTTTAATAAACAACACTGTTCATACGGTATCACGCTATGTGAGTTCTTTTCTTTTTTCAAATAATTTTTATTAATTTTCAATAGACATACAAGGGGGGAAAAAAAAGAAAATATATCAGAGACATATCAATAAGGGGGCGTGAGAGAGGCGGATACATCCGCATGGAACAGATAAAGTACATACAGTAAATGATAATAAATGAAAGAAGATGTATATAAACAAAAGGAGGGAGTAAAGGATATAAGCATAAAGAGGGTATGCCGTTAGCGGGAATGGGGGAGTGGATAAATGTGCTAGGCGGAAGCCCACGCAAAGAATAACCCTCTTAGGACCTACCAGGTGAGGATGCAGTATAGGAACAAATATACAGTGCTATCAATCAGACAATAGCTTATAGCAATCAGGCAACTGGATGGATCTCGTATTTTAGTAGGGTCCTAGGAACATTACAGGAACAAAGGTAACACACACAACTCTTTATAGAAGAAATAAGTCCTGAGGAAGGGGTGGGGGGGGCACCGGGGGGGGGGGGGGGGGGGTGTATCGTGGCATCATGAGCTAGAAAACGTCATGGGAGATTTCCACTCCTAGTTGTGGGTGGAGGGGGAGATTTGAAGTAGGAGAAGGTGTAGTGTTCGAAGTTGGAGCATTCTTCTGGTGATAGATGAGTGCATGAAGGGCCCCCAGGTTGAAAGGAAGCGGGATTTGGAGGCGTTGCTTTTGAAATCCGTAGTGGCGCGTTCCTTGTAGAGAAGGAGGAGGAGCTCACTCTGTATTTGGGTCACAGAGGGACAGTGTGTAGAAGTCCAGTTTTTCAAGATGGCTCTCCTTGCGACAAGGAGTGAGTTCTTTTCAATATTTCCTGCATGGCATGTGGTTACCGAGCCTCTATGAAGTTATCATTAACACTGTGATTTGGAATCATCAAGTCGATTAGCCGTTTGGATCCAGGACCAGCTGTTTAGATCAGGGTGAACGATGCAAGCCTTTGGTGACTTGGGCGGTGTATTTTTCCTAGTCATTTTATATTTGGTAAGCCCCCTTTTCTACTATTGGTGGTGGCACTTTTGTCAAGCTGCTGTTCCATCTTCAAGATCTCCTCATGGTGAAGCCATCTTTATCCACATTTATTTGGACTCTAGTCACTTCATGCACTTTCCTGTGGTGAAGTCGTCCTTTTTCAATTTGTTTGGATTCCAGTCAATTTATGCACTTTCTCAATTCATTGTTATTTGCAAGCCTTTACTATATGTTGGCACACTAATATGTTTAGTAAGGTCACGTGGTGACACTTAAAGATTTAGTCATGAGGGGGATCAGGAAGGAATTTTTTCCCCTGCTGTAGCAAATTGGATCATGCTCTGCTGTTTTTTTTTGGCCTTCCTCTGGATCAACTGTGGGTATGGAGTTGGATGTAAGGGATTTTACTATGTTTTTTATTTTGTTTTTGTTTTTTCGTGGTTGAACTGGATGGACTTGTGTCTTTTCTTAACCTGACTAACTATGTATTAATATATGTAGATTTGGTTTGTCATCTTTTAGATGTGGATTCTTTCCATATCTTTACACAGATATTAGCGCTACATTGTTCCAATTTACCTTATTTATTATATTCCAAAGTTGTGTGGCAGCTTATATTTGTATTCTACACAGCGCAGTTTATTCTTTATATTTTGGAACAAAGTGACCTTTTTGTAAAATGCTGGTTAGGCTCTATGCGCGCGCACACTAGCGTTTTTTTTTTTTTTTTCCTGCTCCTAGAAGCTAAATAGTGTTATCCTATGTGCCAATGCGCACTACTTTAGTCCATTAGCATTTTGTTGAGCTCCAGTGTCCAGGAGCAGAATTTTTTTTTTGTAGAGATTCCTGGAGCATTTTTTCAGCAGAAACGCTCCTAATCGCGTTTTTTGTTTCTTTTTACTGCAAAAGATGCCAATAAGATGCTAATGCTCCTAAACGTTCCTAAAACGTTACTTCAAAAAGCTATTACTAGCGGTTTTATCCTCTTCTCTTTTTTTTTTTTCTTACAACATTGTTTGCGTTGAGCCTAAAGCCTTTTTTGTTGATGGGCAGTCTGTGTGATAAAGAAGCAAGAGAAAGCTTCTGCAAGAGCTAAAATGAACAAATATATTCTAAAATGGTAGCTTTTTTTTTTTTTTTATTGTCTTGCTTTAATGAGCTGTGAATATATAGTTTGCAAGCTTACTTTCCTTTTTTAATTCAGATGTATTTGATTCCCATAAGAAAACTTACCTGCAGATGTCTCAGCAGCAGTTAACAATGTCCAAAATGTCACATTGACATTCTGTGTTGTATTGTCTGCCTCCCACGATCACTCATAATGGTGAATTTCCTGAATTCAGTATACAATCTCTAGTCTCTCTGTTGTCAGTTTGGCAATTCTATAGCAAATGTGATGCAGCTGAAGAAACAATGTGTGTTGTTTTTTTTTTTTTTGTTTTTGTTTTTGTTTTTGTTTTTTTTTTTCTTTTACTTATTATTAAGCTGCATTGATGAATGTTCTAAAAGTTACAAAAGTTGTTTTTCCAGCTCATTTTGTCTTTATATAAGCAACTGCAACATTACAGCCTGTGCCAGATAATTGCATAACTACAAATGAGAACATTACATTCACACCTCTCACACCCCCTCTTCCCATTGGCTGGAACAAGGGCGGCAGTTGCTTACCTTTTTTTCTAGACACATGACTGAATTTACGTTGGTGACATGAAGTTTGTGTTGGACTGTTATCTGATACGGATTGTGACTTTCTGTCATGCTGAAATTTGAGGTTATATATTCTGCCCTCAAGTAGAGCACTTATGATTTTAAATGTCAGCTGCTTTGTTAAAACATTTACTTCTGCCTTCCTTGCATATAAAATGACGCTATGCTTTTTAAAACTATTTTATTTCGACTTTTCTACATAGGAAATATTATAGGTTTCACTACTGATGGTCAGAAAAGTATGCTGAACAGAATCAAGTTTAACCATTGGATTAAGAATGCTGTGTTTTGTTGACGGACGAAAGTCCTGTCCCTGTTCAAATTTATACTAGTCCATACAAATACATTTTTAAATGCAGATTTCACATGCTTCACGCTAATTTTGGTTCCTGTATTAACTTTTTTCTTTTAACGATTTTTATTAGGTTTTTGTTCTTGTACAAAACTAACGTTCAGACTTTCCACACTCAGAATGCAAACAAATTTAGGTAACATACAATCAGAGCTATTGTGGAGTATAACATACAACCTGTATCTGGCACTAGAAACCAGGAGACTCCATCTCCCTACTATTACATTGCAGCTGGATCAAGGGGGAAAGGACCTCTGGCACCCCTATGGGATTAGTGTTCCTGGAGGGTTCCCCCTCAGTCCAAGAGGTAGCTAATTGCCCAGTGGATGGAGTCAGAGTACCAGCCCTGAGCCAGCTGGTACTGTCCGAGAGGAAGATGAAGACTGAAAGGGAAAGTCACAAAGAGAGAAAGGAGAAGAGAGGAGACAATCTACAAGGGAGGAACCGAGGGACTCTTGCCAGCATCATCTGGATGGTCCTGGAGTCCAGGTCGTAGGGGGGATGCCCACGTGCAGGGACCAAGGTTCCCAGATGGCTTTGAATGTTGGAACCATGTCTGTTAGTATGCTAGCAAGTTTCTTCTGTGACATGATCCATAAGATCTTGCGTTTTGGCTGCTAAGACGGAAACCTTGGGCTTTTTCCAAGCTTTGGCTATGGTAATTTTGGCCCCCAGCAACATAAAGTATATTAATCTGTGGCTGGCCTAAGGTATTTTAGGGATGTTGGAGATCAGGAGAGCTATTGCTGGAGTTCTAGTTAACTGATGGGTAGTCAGTTTGGATCAGGGTAAAAATCTTGCTCCAAAACGAATGGGCATGAACTAATTGTAGGGCACTCCCACCATGTATGGGTCATGGAGCCTATAAGTTGACTTGACATGACTTTGAAGCTGGATTCAACTAGGAAGATGTTTTTTACCCTCTAGAAAGACCCAGATAAAAAGGACTATCATCTCTCCAGGTCCCAGTCAATTTGGAGGTCCTGTTCCCAAGCTAACATATAGGATAATTTAGAGGACGGGAGAGAAAGCGACTGGTAAATGATAGAGATCCCACCTCTCTGATCCATGGTCTGTCCACACCACATTTCATAAGGAGTAAATCTGGGAGGAATGGGTTTCCCTTTTCATAGCTTGTGGAGAAAGTGCTGTATCTGCTGGAATCTGTAGTGCTGAGGTCGGCAATTTCTAGTTTCTGAACACAGAAATTCTGGGAAACCAGGCCTGAAGTTGTGAAATGGTGCACGATGCGATACAACCCCTTGTCCAGCCACCACTGAAAGGACTTGATGTCTTGGCCAGGCTGTAAGTCTGGGTTGTGGAAGATATGTGCGAGGGGTCTACATTCTAAAGTCAAGTAGGTTACCCGTCTCATTTTGTCCCACAGGGCCAGGGTTTGTGATGGTATAGGCGATAAAATTGGGGGTCGGTCTTTGGAAGGGGCCCTTGGCACCCCAGATGTTTTGGAACTATATTTCCCATGATGCTCCACTACAATGCAGAGTGCATGAGCATCATGGGAAATGTAGTTCCAAAACTTCTGGAGTGCCAAGGTTCGCCATCACTGGTCTAGAGTATGTTTGGGACAGCCTGTCTCTCTATGCGCTACAGTCTGGTTTTTCAGGTTTGAAGTAGACGGTGGCTAATTTAGCTAATCTTGCTGCTTGGAAGTACCATTGGTAGGCAAGGAAATTACTGCCCGCACCCAGACCTAGTCTGGAAAAGTTTTTTTGGGGAAGCCTGTTGTCCGATTACTGTTGGGGTTGGCTGTAGGGGGATGTCCTGCTATTCTAATCTGCGGAGAGGTGTGAGCTAGGAAAGTTTAGAGGCCAGCATGGTGCCCATGTTATCTCTCTGTATATAGAATTTGGCCCCACTCCAATGGATGTGTTTCTCTGCTTTTGCCGTGAGGGCTAGGATTAGCTCTAATCTCGCAGCATCTAATTGTTCTATAGGAGTCCTAGAGGGGCATTGCTTGTGTCTGGTCTTTAGAGCTAGAAAAGCCTTCTCCAGTTTCTCGATGTCAATCTGTCGTTCCCTCTTGACTCGGGTGGCCTAATTAATTTGCCTCTAATAGACTCTTTGTAGGCAGCCCACAGGGTCTCCAATGAGACATCAACATCATTTAGGGTGAAGTATTTGTTTAGTCATTAATTTCCTTTGATTTGATTGGATCACTTGGGAGCGATTTCATTGGCTCTCACTGGAGACTAAGGTTGTTTTTTGTAAGAAGGTTGTGTAGGGAGAAGATAGCCAGGGAATGGTCTGACCAGCCTGTTTCCTTGATGGACGAGTTCAAGGTAGTTGGGATGAGACTTGGAGGGACTAGGATATGGTAGCTCCTGGTATGTTTGGTGGGGGCAGGAAAAAGGCGTGTTGTCGCGCTTGGAAGGGTTCATTTCCCTCCAGATGTCCACCAGGCCTTCGGAGTGAAGGAGTCTAGATATTTCAAGATTAGCTCTAGTGGGGCGTGTCAACTTGGCCCTAGGTGGTCTAGATCTGTCCAGACCCTGGTCGAAGGCGACGTTTGAGTCCCCACCGAAGATGACTTTGCCCTCCAAAAGGGGGGCAAGAGTGGTAAAGAGGGATTGAAAAAATTGATTCTGTCCTGTGTTGGGGGCGTAGTACAAAACCAATGAGTACAGGGTAACCTCCATTGTGCCTTTTGACCAATATAAATCTACCATCCGGGTCTCAGAGAGAATTTGGTACGTTTTAGAAAGTAGGATTGCTACCCCCTTTGTCTTGGTATCCGTGTTCGCTAGGAAGAATGTTGGGTAGTGTACATGAAGGAATTTAGGGTTGCATCAGGAAGAAAGCCTCTTGGAGCATTACCATGTCCAGATTAAGAGAGCGGTAGTGTTCAAAAGCCTTTTTCCTTTTCTGAGGAGAGTTTAATCCCTGGACATTGTGTGTGGCTATCCTGACATTGGATCTCGGGGGTTGAGGGTTAGCCATGGAAGCCAAGAGGCAGAATGTTGTCACGGATACCGTCACTTACCCCCCATCCGTCCTTTTCGATTCGGAGTGGATCAGTGGATTCGGCTTGTAGAAGACTGGAGCTGGTTTCGGGTCTGGCTCCCACCTAAGAGATCGGCTAGAAAAAAGAGGAAGTGTAGAGAGAGAGAAAAGAGGTATTCAGAAAAAACAAAATATAATAAGGTGTCTTCTGTGAAGACTTGTGGGGTTTGGCAAAAAACTTGGCAGCCAAACTCCTACCAAAAAAGTTTGGTTATTCCTAAAGAGGGGGTAGACTACCCATCCCACAGGTGCAGAAAACTGCAGCTATGGGAGAGGTTGAGGCGCAAGTGGGTCATCCAGGGCCCGACTTCTAATGAAAACAAAATAAAAATAACACCACAACAGTATATCTAACTTAACCCATGGACCGTGTGGGGGGAAAAGGGATACCTAGGCCGGTGAGAGCTGGACATTGCCCTGGGTGACCTGGGAGTAGGCGAGGGTAGCCGGGCTATTGCTTGCCTCTGTTCAGGGGACCCCCTCTGTGTGGGGCTGTAGTGCTGTGCAGGCGGCCATCTTGGTACAGCCGCCTCCTGCTAACGAAGCAAATTGTGGGGCGAGATCATTCCTGGCAGGCGGGGCGGACATTCGGCGGTGTGCCCGGGGTCTCCGGTGCTCGGTGGGGGCCTCTGTGTGCACCAATGCTCCAGGGTGGTGCGGAGCTCCTGGCTTACGTGGCCATCTTGGAGCTCTGGCGCATTAATTGGCTGATATGTAGTAACTTGCACAAACCTAAATTGGAATTCCACAGCAGCTTTTCTCAACCTTTTTTTACCACACATAAAATCTTGAAATAAAACATTTCATATTTCAGGCATCTTTGACAGCCATGTGAACCCTTCTTCTTTTTTTCTTTTTTTCTTTTTTTTAACACCCGCGCTCAAGATTATTTTCAGTAGTAATCGTAAAATGAAACCCCATAATGTTTCCAGAACTTGCTGTAAACTAGTAGTTAGTTGAAGAAGGGCTTCCTTAAAAACCACTAAAAATCTCACCAGGGATGAGAGTCCCCACTGGCCCCATACCCACTTCTAAGTGACTATGGCTGACCTTACATTATACAATTTTTATCTTATTCAATTCTCCTTTAGATTTACCAAAACCATATAATATGAGATTAAACCTGAACACTTTTATTGTGTATGCAGTCGGGCAGTGACATGGCAAAAACTGGGCTGTATGCAGAGCACACCGCCATTTTGCCCTGTGCTATTAAGCACAGAATCCATCTTAATGAAATAATCCATATTTAAGCTAAATATGTTCACTCACCATTCATACAAAAAGACACCATCACCCATCAGCTTGTTATCAAGTCATGGTCATCACCGTCATTGGTTTGCCGACGCCCTCACAGGCAGTTTTATTAAAGACCCAGTAGGAAGTGATGTCACAACATGTGAACGCCTCCATAGGAAGTGAGCTCACAGGGTGTCAGCTCCACCCAGCATATGCCCATATACGGAAGCCCTTCCAACAGGGATTCAATACAGTAATATAACAAAATAATACAACACCACCACAATACAATACAATGAATAGAAATACATACAATGAATACAAATACATACAATGCTGGCTAAAGTCTTAGGGGCGTGTCCGGGCAGGGAGTGCCCCCCCCCCGCCTCCAGAAATGATCACAGGCTCTTATATTAATCGCTGATAGCATCCTTAATCTGCGCCATTCCATAGAATAATGCATATCCAGATTATACCCTTATTAAAGGTGGAATGGAAGTTATCTACAGGCGTACGCTACGAATCCCAAGCCATGCTGATCAGACAAGACCCAAATAAGAGCGCACATCTGTCCATAACCACTCATGTGCTTGCAGAAGGAGTGCATCCCCTCATCAACGATCGTCGGTGCTAAATGCACAGAGGGCCCCTCGCCGGCGGACATATGCCCACGCCGCAAACCTCACACTCCAACCTCAAGACATTTTCTACTACCAGGCGTGATTCAACCAGCCTCAGACTGCCCCAGTCAGCTCTATTTAGAGCGGGTGGTGGCAGTACTAAGACTGGGTGCCATTATGACAATACATCTTCAAATTTCCACCACAGCAGTCCCTTACACTACATAAATCCTAAAGAAAACTGAATAAGAAAATTGTATAGTTTATAGCCAGCCTAAGGCATACCTCCAAACAGTCCAGGACTCTACTGGACTGTCCTGGATTTTGATGCAAATCTGTAGTCCCGTAAATACAAACCTTGTCCCACAACACTCCACTGCTCAATGTTGCAATTCTGCACAGAGGGTGCAAGGCAGGGGAAATGACAGCCGAAATTGAGTTAATCTGCAACTACTTATCAGTTCAGTAAATGTACTCCATTTAACTTGTAACTATTCAGATAGTCTGGACCTGCAGCCAACCAGGAGGTTCTGATACTGCTGTGTGATGGGCCTTTCCTGATTGATTGTCTGCAGTTACAGGACTTCAGAATGGTTAAAATAACAAAGTACATTTACTGAACTGCCGACATGCAGTCCTGGTGTGTTTTTTTTTTTCTTTTTTTTCTTTCTGCATTAAAAACACTGGACTGTACTGGAATACATTAAAATGCATCACAAATGCACTGGAACACACATGTCCTTATTTTAGGTTAAAAATAAGAGGGGGGGATGCACTGGACTGTATAAAAAAACACGCATTCAGAAAGTATCCAGAGTGCATCTGGACTGCGTTTCTATGGTATGAACTGGCCCTGAATACAAGGACCTCTGCAAAGCTGGTGAAAGGGGTGAACTGGGAGGGGGAGGCACAAAAAATGGGGACAGCAAAAGATGTGAGCACATCTTTTGCAAAATTAACACCAAACATTTATTATTGGTGTTGGGAAGAAACATTTTACTCTTGGGTCTTGAAAGAAAACACATAGCCACACAATGAAGTTGGACAAGAACCCGTTAGGGCTTCTGTTAAAGCAGTGAGGATGTGCAGCACCCCTCCACATTTGGTGGCGTCAGTGGAGAGCTTAGCTAATAGGGGCATTGAATATAATCATGGCATCGATGCATCGTGATTCGGGTGCCCACGATGTGGCATCGATGCTACAACTGGCATAATCGATTGGAAAGTGACGACATGCCCCGCCCCTCCTGGGAAATCGCTCCCATCGTACTCCACTTACAAGTTTTAGACTGTATCTTCTTGTATCCCCTCTTATTGAACATTAAGTGCCCCACTGTATATGCCTTTTCAAAAAATATGTACTGTAGCTACAATCTGCATTTCAGACTTTCCCTTCGCTCTTGTGTGACTGTCCGGCCCACTGCTCTGAAAATCCTCTGCTGACGTGAGGAGAGCAGCAATTGTCGAGCCGGGCAGTCAGTCACATGAGAGCAGAATTACAGTCTGAAATCCAGTATGAAGCTACCTATTTGTTTAAAAGGCACTTTGAATGCACTATAACACAGGATTCAATAAGACAGTTTAAAGCGGAGTTCCAGGCTTTTTTTATGTTTATTAAAAGTCAGCAGCTACAAAAAATGTAGCTGCTGGCTTTTAATAAACATAACCTCGCCTGCTCCACGGTCCAGCGCCGCGCCGCCCAGAGCTCCGCTCCTCTCCCCCCCTCTCCGGCCAGCGTCTTCATTCCTATTGTGGGCACCCGGCCTGACCGATTTCGGCTTCACGGCCAGACACTCGCTGCGCATGCGCGAGCGGCGCTGCACTCTGTGAGTGGTCAGATGATTGCCTGGGACCTGCCACGTGTCCCAGGCGATCGCCTACAGGGAGGGGCCGCCATAGGCGATATGACATATCGCCTAAGCGATCCCTGGCAGAAGGAGGAAGTGGGACAGGAAGTCCCACTCCTACTGAAGCCCCCGCTCCCCCCCAAAAAAATTACATGCCAAATGTGGCATGTAAGGGGGCAAGGAGTGGTTTAAGCGGAAGTTCCACTCTTGGGTGGAACTCCGCTTTAACACATGTAAGGTGTAAGCAGTGTGTAAAAATTGGGTCAACTTTACTGTTTTTTTTTTTTTTTAGTTTTTTTAATTCATTAAAGTGTATTTTTTTTCAAAATTGTGTTTTAAAGATGGCTGCGCAAATACAGTGTGACATAAAATATTGCAACAACCGCCATTTTATTATCTAGGGTCTCTGCTAAAAAAAATCATATATCATATGATAAATATGAATTCATTTCAATGGGTGGGAGCGGTGGAGAAGTGGTGTACACACAACTCCTTCACTACTTCAAAGATCCTGCTTGCAGGAGCTGCCAGCGCATCGCCTCGGTGTGAAAGCCCTCGGGCTTTCACACTGAGGCTGCAGGGGAGCCTGAAAAAAAAAAGCGCCTGAAAAACACCCCAGCGTAAAAGGGGTCGTAGTGTTACTCACTGTCTCCAACTTTGTGGCATCTCGTAGCAGTGACACCTATGCTGAAATCAGGAGATAGGGTCTCCTTTGGCCCCTCCCTCTTCACATTCCACACCAGTCAGCTGACCTCTAGTCTCTGCCCCCCAGTCATGCCGTGAAATGAATGGGCGGCTGTGAAGAGGCTGAGTGGGTGGCCGTGGGTTCCAGGAACAGCCTAGCTGGGCGGCCACAGGCTCCAGGGAAAGCCCTGCTGGGCAGCCGCAAAAAGGCTGGGAGAGTGGTGTGGGCTTCAAAAATGGCCCATGATTCAGTGACCCCTGGCAAATCACCATTCAACCCCCAGGTTGAGAACCAATGGCCTAAGCGATGTTGTGATAAACTTTGCAAAGGAGATTGTGGCGCTGAAAATTAGTGACACATGGGTAAAGAAAGAGTCTGCTGAATGGGTGATGAATCCTTGTTACAAAAAATGAGAATTCAAAAAATAAAAAATGACAAAAATAAAATAAGAAAAATGTGAACCTGGGAATGATGAGTGATGCGATGGGTCTTGGAGGGAGAGACACTGTTCTGTGATGAGCTGATGGTCCCAAAATCGCTGTCCTAGGGCAAGCCTTCCAAAGCAGGGGAGACCAGAGCAGGGACTCCAAACATGTATGCAGGATAAGGAAAAATAAAAAACAGAGGACGCCTCCAGGTTAAACGTTTAAAAAGCTTGTTTAATACACAGACAACAGTGTTAACTTACATAGTAAAATCTTAAAATCCAGTATGGAAGTTTACTCGATCAATGCTGGGGGGGGGGGGCGGGTAGAAGGGACGTCGATCCGGGCTAGTTGTTATGCTGTTTTGCTCTCTGGTAGCTCTCCTAAGCCAGTCAGTCCTTTTGCTGTGAAAACAGCTGGTTCGGAGAGATAGTGGAAACGAGGCCCGGAGCTCAGCGTAGGCCGCGGTGACGTCACCAAATGCGACAACGTTTCAAAGCTGGCGCCGTCGGATGACTTGGCGCGCTTCTTTCTCGAGCATGGGGCCAGCTTTGAAACGTCGTCGCATTTGGTGACATCACCGCGGCCTACGCTGAGCTCCGGACCAGCTGTTTTCACAGCAAAAGGACTGACTGGCTTAGGAGAGCTACCAGAGAGCAAAACAGCATAACTAGCCCGGATCGACGTCCCTTCTACCCGCCCCCCCCCAGCATTGATCGAGTAAACTTCCATACTGGATTTTAAGATTTTACTATGTAAGTTAACACAGTTGTCTGTGTATTAAACAAGCTTTTTAAACGTTTAACCTGGAGGCGCCCTCTGTTTTTTATTTTTCCTTATCCTGATAAACTTTGCAGGCTGCCTGGATTTGTTTTTGTTTTTTTACAGCAGTAAGCAGAGAACTCTCTGCACCTAATCAAGGAAATGCTGTTTTAAGATCATGAGGGGGGTTGAATCATGATCTTGATTCTTTAACAATTAATCGTGCAGCTCTAGTATATAGGTATTATGTAGCGTTGTATAGTCTCTTATCTTATCTCTGATTACAGAGATCAATAGCTCAAAGTGAAATTTGGCACACACACACAAGTATCCTAAAGTAATAATGGAATTTCTGTTGGGGCAGAAGCAATTCCAAATATAATGTAAAGCCTCCTCTGTTGCTAAATGTGTAAATTCGGCATTTATTTAATAAACATTACTGGAAAGAATCTGTGGGTGGCATCAAGTTTAAACTTTTGTTCTTTGTCTTGTAGATCATGTACTGCTGAAGCGGAAAAGGAAAATGTTGGTAAGGGCTCTTATTTCTCTTATTTGTGCTAGTGTTGCTGTGAGTATGAGGAGATTGTGTGAGGAATATTGATTTGGGCTGATCATGCTCTGCTGCAAAGGGTCACAAAGCTTCTGTAATGATCATATATTGGCTCCAACCGACAACACAAATCAGAGGAGGATGTTCTCTCCTGTTCCAATTATTCTGGGAACTTTACATGTACTTGCATGCTGAACTCCAATTACACATGTTCTGCATGACATTTTAAAATAGTAGCAACCATGACCAGTTCCAACTGCTTCTCTGTGAAGGAGCCAACAGCTAAAATGTAAATGGACAAGCTGAAAATCGCTGAAGAGAGAAAATGAAACTGTATGAAAAAAAAAATTCAATTCCTTACAAGGTTCATGAATTAGTTTGCTATTTTAAAGTCTAATCCCACTGTGGGTAAGACCAACAAATATCAATCCCCTCCCCCAGCAGATATCAAAAAGTAAAAAAGCAGTAATATTCACTTTCTACCTTGAAAGTGCAACTAACGATTATTTTCATAATCGATTTTAGTTGGATATTTTATTGTTTCAATAATCAGATAAAAACCTCAGTGTGGCCTATAATTTAGTTAATATGTAAAGTAAAAAAAAAAGACACTTTTATTCTTGACTATCCACGTGCAATGGTAAATCTAAAAAACTAGCTATATGGTTGGCTATATGGTTGGCTAACAAAACCTCTTATCCATTCTGAGAATAACAGACAGAAGAGATGTACAGCATATACTATTGAATCATCTGGTACAGACTATCAGAATCTGATCCAAATTTATTTTTTTAAAGGGGGAAAAAAAATGTAAAGACCTAAAACGTAGTTTTGCAGATTTTCAGACCAATTGTGTTTATATTATTATGCATGTCAGACTCCCTTGTCATAGGCAGGTAGCTTGATACAAGCTACCTGTGCCTGCTGTTACTTATGCTGACCATACACGAACATATTTTTAATTCCACAATTTTCATTTTAAGAATGCTCGGTCGATTTTCTAATCATTGGGTCAAATCGATGTTCGTTTTCAACCATGGTGACCAGAAAATTCAAAGGAGCAGAATAGAAAACTTTTCTTTACCAAACTTTCTCTTATTGTCCATGGACGGATGCAGCCTTCACAAGTCTTGACATATGGGTTATGTTCCTGTTCATAGAAGAGGACTAGGCAGAACATGTTATATTTAAATACATGTTACTTTAACAGAGTTGAACAGCCCTGCCCAGGGGGCGGTCCCTCCGGACATAACCCTCCGCCCTGCAGCATGCAGCCTCAGTTTTTTTTTCTGCCTAGCAGAGTGGGACGTGGCTCCCTTTTAGGTCCAGAGTCCTGAGGACATTTTTTATTTTTGTGATTCTTCTATCAACTGCCGGCTAGGTGACAGGTTGAATAATCTAGATCCTTGTAGTCTCCCCAGTCTGGCCAGTGAGCACGTGCAGACCTCAGCTACGCTCTAGGTCGACCGCGACATAGCCCTATGAGTTAAACGTCTCGCGAGGTCACATACGACCAGGTCTCGGCCAGTGTCACAGCGTTCCTCATGGCCGACAGCCCCCACTTTGGTGGCGAGGAGTATCTGTCTTGGAGTGTTACCTGCACACTTCGCTCGAGCGGTAAGTAGGGGGCCTGGAGAGGTGGAGGGCGCGGGTACTCCCTTGGGTAGTCGGGCCTTCCGGGGTTCTCCTCTACCCCCCTTTCCCTCCCCCCCGCGTGAGGCCCAGGCTTCTGGCCTAGGGGCTTGTTCGACACACGGTCCTTTCCACCCTCAGGGTTGTTGGGGGGTATCCTGGGAGGCGGGTGATAGGAGGTCTCGCAATTCGGGCTTTGCCACCATGAATGCACCCATTCTCTGTACATAGTTACATAGTTAGTCAGGTTGAAAAAAGACACACGTCCATCCAGTTCAACCACAAAAAAATAAATAAACAAACAAAATAAAAAACACAATACAATCCCATACACCCAACTCCATACCCACAGTTGATCCAGAGGATGGCATAAAACCCCAGCAGAGCATGATCCAATTTGCTACAGCAGGGGAAAAAAATCCTTCCTGATTCCCCGAGAGGCAATCGGATTTGCCCTGTATCAACTTTACCTATAAATGTTAGTACTCAGTTATATTCTGTACATTTAGGAAAGAATCCAGGCCTTTCTTAAAGCAATCTACTGAGCTGGCCAGAACCACGTCTGGAGGGAGTCTGTTCCACATTTTCACAGCTCTTACTGTGAAGAAACCTTTCCGTATTTGGAGATGAAATCTCTTTTCCTCTAGACGTAAAGAGTGCCCCCTTGTCCTCAGTGTTGACCGTAAAGTGAAAAACTCAACACCAAGTTCACTATATGGACCCCTTATATATTTGTACATGTTGATCATATCCCCCCTTATTCTCCTCTTCTCAAGAGTGAATAAATTCAGTTCCTCTTATCTTTTCTCATAGCTGAGGTCCTCCATTCCTCTTATCAGTTTGGTTGCCCTTCTCTGCACTTTCTCCAGTTCTCCGATATCCTTTTTGAGAACTGGGGCCCAAAACTGAACTGCATATTCCAGATGAGGTCTTACTAATGATTTGTACAGGGCCAAAATTCTCTCTCTCTCTCTCTCTCTCTCTCTCTCTCTCTCTCTCTCTCTCTCTCTCTCTCTCTCTCTCTCTCTCTCTCTCTCTCTCTCTCTCTCTCTCTCTCTCTCTCTCTCTCTCTCTCTCTCTCTCTCTCTCTCTCTCTCTCTCTCTCTCTCTCTCTCTCTCTCTCTCTCTCTCTCTCTCTCTCTCTCTCTCTCTCTCCTTTGCTCACTTTGAAAACCAGCCTGGATGGTACGGGCCCTCCGCATACACACGGGCAGAAATTTAGGGCGCGACTTATGGCCTACCGGCTCGGAGCGGTTCCGGTCCCCCCGGGGGGCCGTCCTCTGCAAATTTAGGCTGCGGCCTACAGGCTCGAAGCGGTCCGGCTCTTCCGCGAGCCTTGCGGCCTACCAGCTTGGAACGGTCTGATCCTCCAGCGGGCCACGCACTTTGCCACCTACTGACCGGGTGCCTGTTCAGGGCTCGGGCAGTAATTTTAGTCCCTGGCTTTTGGGTACTTGGCCGCGGCCTGCTAGGCCTCGTGGTTGCCTCTTACCGGATGGCTCAGTGGGGGTCTGTGACTCCAGAGTGGGGTGCCGGTCTGTGCCCCCCTGTGGGGGAGCCTGGGTTTGGTCCACTATGGTGGTCCCTCCCCTCTGAGTTTTTTTTTTTTGTGGGGTAGCTACTATGGTGAACAGTCCGCCGCGGACGTGGCCCACAAAGGTCCAGCTGGGTCACAGAATTAAGGATGTCACGTGAGGTAAGAGCACACTTCTTCCTCAGTCCACTAAGGGGAAGTAGCCACGCTGTAAGCCAGGACCCTCCTATTCCGTGCAGAAGCGGTATTTTCTTCAGTCAGGGTCAGCGGGCAGATCCTCCCAGACTGACAAAGGTCCAGCTGGGGGACAGAAGCGTCCCTGGGTGCGCATGCTGGCTAACAAGCCTGCTACCGCACAAAGTTTTGCCCCACCTGACTCGGGGGTGGGGGGATGGCTTTGCAGTTTCACAGCTCAGTGGACCTCCCCCAGTGGGTCTGCGAGGTAGTCACTTTGGGGTACAAGATTGGGTTTCTTTCCTGTCCGCCAAACAGATTTTCCCTCAAATCTCCCTCTCCTTCGGTCTCGTCGGTCTGCCCTATTGGGGGTTGTGCAAAACTTGCTGAGTTGCGGAGTAATTTTACCTGTTACGCAGGACGAGAGGTTTCGGTGATTTTATTCGAATCTGTTTGTGGTCCCGAAGAAGGACAGAGTCTGTCTTATCTTGGACCTCAAAGCCCTAAATGCCTTTGTGAGAGTGCGGAAGTTCCATATGGAATCGGTTCGTTCAGTGTTAGCGCTCCATTCGGGGGACTTTGTGGCGTCCTTGGACATCAAGGACGCATACTTGCATGTCCCAATTTGCGCAGGACACCAGAGGTTTCTGCATTTTGCGATCGAAGACCACTATCAGTTTGTGGCTCTTCCCTTTTGGCCTAGCGTCAGCACCAAGAGTTTTCACCAAGGTGCTCACCCCGATTCTAGCTTTGCTGAGAATCGTGGGCTTCTTAGACGATCTTCTTCTGAGAGCAGCTTCTGGCTCAGAATTAGAGGTGGATGTGTCTATAGCTAGCCAGACCCTCCGAGAATTTGGTTGGGTGTTAAACGTTCAGAAGTCGGTCTTGATACCGACTCGTCGTTTTGGAATACCTGGGGTTGATTCTGGACTCTGCAGAGGCGAGAGTCTTCCTTCCCTTGGAAACATTGCAGACTCTTCAGTCTTCGGTGAAGCTGTTGGCATCCCGCAGATGGCCGTCTCTCCGTTTTTTGAATGCGATTCCTGGGCCCCATGGTAGCCTCCTTTTTTAAGGCGGTAACGTATGCCCAATTCCACACTTGAGTATTGCAGAGGGAGATCCTGTCCAAGTGGAACAAATCTCCATTGTCTCTGGATCGCCAGATTCAAGTAGGCCACCTAGTCAGAGTCTCTCTGAATTGGTGGCTGAGATCCCTGGCTCTTCGGTCCGGAAGGTCGATCAGGCTGTGCCTTTTTCTCGTGGTCGGCGAGGTTGCAGGGTCGCCTAATCAGGATCCATTTGTACAACGCCATGGCGGTGGCTTATGTCAACCATCAGGGGATAACACAGAGCTCGGCTGCAGCGTCAGAGGTCACTCACATCCTACAGTGTGTGGAAAGAAGCGTGCCGGCTCTGTCGGCCGTCTACATTCCGGGCGTAGAAAACTGGCAGGCGGACTACCCGAGTCGCCAGATGCTGGACCAGGGGCAATGATCATTGCATCCAGAGGTGTTTCTACTCCTTTGCAGGAGGTGGGGCACACCGGACATGGATCTCCTGGACTCTCGCCTCAACCGCAAGGCATGGCTATTGAAAGCCATGTACTAAGGGACCGAGGTCTTTCCTACTCAGTCATCTCAACTATGTTGAGGGCACAAATCTTCTTCCAGGAAGATCTACCATCGCACCTGGTAGGCCTACATCTCTGTGTAAAAGAGATGGGGTGGCTTTCACGGACGTATTCGGTTTCCAGGGTTCTGCTGTTTTTGCAGCGTGGAGTAGATCAGAAGCTTGCCTTAAGCACCATTAAGGAACAGATTTCAGTCTTGGCTGTGTTCTTTCAATGGCTTTTGGCGACCCACGTCTTGTACTTCCCCCCCCCCCCCCCCCCCCCCCCCTATTAAACCACTTCTTCCTCCATGGGATTTGAATCTGGTGCTCTCGGTTCTTCAGAAACCTCCCTTTGAAAATATCAGAGATTCCTCTCTTAACACCATCTCAAAAGGTGGCCATTACGTATGTCTGTTGTGTTTCTGAGTTGGCAGCCTTGTCTTGTAGGTCACCATACTTGGTCCTCCATGAGGATAAGACGGTGCTGCGCCCGCAGCCTGCCTTCCTTCTGAAGGTTGTTTCGGCCTTTCACCTTAACGAGGACATTGTTCTTCCATCCTTGTGTCCTCAACCGGCGGATCCTAAGGAGGTTGTGCTTCATTCTTTAGACATGGTACGTGCCTTGCGAGTGTGTGCTTTGGGTCATTGTCGTGCTGGAATACCCATCCACTAACCATTTTTCAATGCCCTGTCTGAGGGAAGGCGGTTCTCACCCAAGATTTGACGTACATGGCCCCGTCTATCGTCCCTTTGATGCAGAAAAACAGCCCCGAAGCATAATATTTCCACCTCCATGTTTGACGGTGGGGATGGTGTTCTTGGGGTCATAGGCAGCATTCCTGCTCCTCCAAACACAGCGAGGTGAGTTGATGCCAAAAAGGTTGATTTTGGTCTCACCTGACCACAACACTTTCACCCAGTTCTTCTCTGAATAATTCAGATGTTCATTAGCAAGCTTCAGATGGACCTGTACATGGACTTTGTTGAGCAGGCTCTGCAGGATTTCAGTCTTTAGCGGCATAGTGTGTTACCAATTGTTTTTTTGGGGACTATGGTCTCGGCTGCCTTGAGATCATTGACCAGATTCTCCTGTGTAGTACTGGGCTGATTCCTCACTGTTCTCATGATCATTGAAATTCCAAGAGGTGAAATCTTGCGTGGAGACCCAGACCGAGGGAGATTGAGTTATTTTGTGTTTTTTGCATTTGCGAATAATTGTACCAACTGTTGTAACTCACCAAGCTGCTTGTTGATGGTTTTGTAGCCCATTTCAGTCTTGTGTAGGTCTTCAATCTTGTCCCTGACATCCTTGGACAGCTCTTTGGTCTTGGCCATGGTGGAAAGATTGGAGTCTGATTGCTTCTGTGCACAGGTGTCTTTTATACAGGTAAAAAGCTGATTAGGAGCACTCCCTTTAAGAGTGCTCCTAATCGGCTTTTTACCTGTATAAAAGACACCTGTTGCTTGTATAGAAGATACCTGGAAGCCATGAAACTTGCTGATAGGGATGAAATACTTATTTTACTCATTAATCGCTTGCCGACCGGCTCACGCCGATGTACATCGGCAGAATGGCACGCCTGCGCAAACTGACGTACATCAGAAAAGTATCTACAAAAGCGGGATAGCGGGCGCATGCCCCGCGGTCTCGATGTCCACCGGCAGCCCGCGATCATGCTGTGATTGGTCGGATTTTGTGATGACATCACTCCTGTGCATGTGTGCGTGAGCTGCCGGTAACGACACTAATTGAAGCAATGGCCCGTATGAGCCATTGCTTCAGTGCAATGACATTGGCACATGCAGATACAGGGGATATTTCCTAAACTCTGCAGATTTAGGAAATATCTGAGGTAGCTACAGATAAGCCGTATTATAGGCTTACCTGTTGTAAAAAGTGGTTGTAAAGGGTTTACAACCACTTTAAGGGATCAGTTCAAAGGCTTGGGGGTGGGCCAAGCTCAACCCTTCAAGAAAGTTGAAATCGGCATGGAGATTCAACTGGGTATATCTCTAAATCTACTGATTGCTTTGACCTGTGATTTTGCCAAATAACATCTACTGAGGCCATTTGCACGCTGCAGCTTGAAAAAGCTCAGTCCAATTTATTTTTTTATTTTTTTTACTTGGCTAAAATGGAGCCCATTAATTTGAATGTGCCTATGCACACAGGCACGTAAACAAGAGCAGTGCATTCTTCATTAAAAAATCAAAAGATCTGCATTTTTTTGGTCAGTAATTTATGCCTCATGCGCGCAATTGTGCACAAATGGACATTTTACATATTATGCAGAACAAAAACGCGAGAATAGGTTTTCATGCGCTCAAAAACATAAAAAGTCTGAAGAAGTAGCTGCAAACAGGAGTATCGTGTGCAAGAGGCCTAATGCATTTTTTATTTTGTGTTAGCTAGCGTTTAAAACATAGGTACAAACACATATGTAATATAAGCTTCCTTAACAGCATTTTATTATTAAAAGACTTAAAGCGGAGTTCCACCCTATTTTTTAAGTTTGTAACATATCATGTAATACTGCCCCCTTAAATATATTTGGCATGTTTTTTTTTTTATTTTTAAATACTCACTGTGCTATTCTTTTTCGTTTATTTCTCCCGCCGCGGCGGCAGAGGCCTCGCCGCGTCATCCCCAGCCCTGCTATTCCTCAGAAGTATCGCGGTACTTCCACCGCAATTGAAAGAAATCTCGAGCGAGCAAGTGGGCGGGCGTAGGCGGAGAGATGGTTAAAGCCCCGCCCACCGCTCTATGTATTTCCTGCTTCAGGGGGGTGGTGCACTTGCTGTCACTTGCTTAGGAGGGCGGGCTAATGTGGGCACAAACCCCCCCGCAGTTTGTGCGGGGTGTTTGCTGTCCCACACGATCTTAGCCCAGCTCTTCATGGCAGCCGACATCGCTTCCCGCCAGCTGCCTCTCTCGCTAGCAATGCACAGAAGGTGTCAGATCGGAGGAGGCGTGGTAGGGGCGGGGTCATCGGCATACACTGTGTATGCCGATGACCCCGCCCCTACCACGCCTTCTCCGATCTGACACCTTCTGAGTACACAGACAGGAGGAGGAGCCAGGCAGGAGGTGGGATGCTGCTGTGCTAAAGGTCTGTGTACAAGTAAACAGACAGACTATAGATGACACTTGCGTGGGGGAGCTGATATAAATGAATTCCTGCAGTGATCTATGTGGGGGGAGAGGGTATGTGCTAGGGGGCGTTTTAGGAAAATCTGCCCCCACCCCTCCCCCAGCACATGTCCTCCCTCCTCCCAAAGTGCCTACTAACACATGCTGTACCCTTGCCCCCACCCCCGATTCAAAGAGATGCTGGCTGAGTTCCCGGGGCTGTACTCCTGTGCTCATGAGGGGTTCCCACCATCCCTGTACTGTGCTCATGAGGGGTTCTCACCATCCCTGTACCGTGCTCATGAGGGGTTCCCACCATCCCTGTACTGTGCTCATGAGGGGTTCTCACCATCCCTGTACCGTGCTCATGAGGGGTTCCCACCATCCCTGTACCGTGCTCATGAGGGGTTCCCACCATCCCTGTACTGTGCTCATGAGGGGTTCTCACCATCCCTGTACCGTGCTCATGAGGGGTTCCCACCATCCCTGTACTGTGCTCATGAGGGGTTCTCACCATCCCTGTACTGTGCTCATGAGGGGGTTCTCACCATCCCTGTACTGTGCTCATGAGGGGTTCCCACCATCCCTGTACTGTGCTCATGAGGGGTTCTCACCATCCCTGTACCGTGCTCATGAGGGGTTCCCACCATCCCTGTACTGTGCTCATGAGGGGTTCCCACCATCCCTGTACTGTGCTCATGAGGGGGTTCTCACCATCCCTGTACTGTGCTCATGAGGGGTTCCCACCATCCCTGTACTGTGCTCATGAGGGGTTCTCACCATCCCTGTACCGTGCTCATGAGGGGTTCCCACCATCCCTGTACTGTGCTCATGAGGGGTTCTCACCATCCCTGTACTGTGCTCATGAGGGGTTCTCACCATCCCTGTACTGTGCTGAGTTCCCGGGGCTGTACTCCTTCTGTGCTCATTATGAGGGGTTCCCACCATCCCTGTACTGTGCTCATGAGGGGTTCCCACCATCCCTGTACTGTGCTCATGAGGGGTTCTCACCATCCCTGTACCGTGCTCATGAGGGGTTCCCACCATCCCTGTACTGTGCTCATGAGGGGTTCTCACCATCCCTGTACTGTGCTCATGAGGGGTTCTCACCATCCCTGTACCGTGCTCATGAGGGGTTCCCACCATCCCAGTGCTGTGCTCATGAGGGGTTCTCACCATCCCTGTACTGTGCTCATGAGGGGTTCCCACCATCCCTGTACTGTGCTCATGAGGGGTTCTCACCATCCCTGTACCGTGCTCATGAGGGGTTCTCACCATCCCTGTACTGTGCTCATGAGGGGTTCTCACCATCCCTGTACTGTGCTCATGAGGGGTTCTCACCATCCCTGTACTGTGCTCATGAGGGGTTCTCACCATCCCTGTACTGTGCTCATGAGGGGTTCCCACCATCCCTGTACTGTGCTGAGTTCCCGGGGCTGTACTCCTTCTGTGCTCATTATGAGGGGTTCCCACCATCCCTGTACTGTGCTGACTTCCTGAGTTTGTACCCCTGCTGTGCTCATGAGGAGTTCCCATAATCCCTACAGCGCCAGGAAGTCAGCACAGCACAGGGATGGTGGGAACCCCTCATAATGAGCACAGCAGATACTATTAGTCCAGTTTTTTAAAAATTCATCATAACGAATGTGGGTAATTGTTACGAAAAGTGAACGAATCTAACAAACATTCGTATTTCGTACGAATCTGAATTGAGTTTCGGGCACGAAATACGAAAATAACGGCTAATGCGAAACGGAACTAAACAAAATGAATTTATTGATGTCTAGTATATGTATGTGTATATATATATATATATATATATATATATATATATATATATATATATATATATATATATATATATATATATATATATATATATATATATATATATATATATATATATATATATATATATATATATATATATATAAAAATATAATATCTTGTTTCTGTGCAGATATATCTACATAACAAATGATTTAGTATATTTACTGGTTCCTGGAGGGAGGAGGGGGAGGAGAGTTTTGCATAGACAAGGGGCAGCAAGTTCCTCCCGTTGCTATGGAAACCTGACCTGAAACTATTACATGCTTGTGCAGCACTTGTGCAGCACTGAGCATGTGCGAGATCAAGGCTGAAATCCAGGAAGTCATACAGTCTGGCATCATGATGCCCACACTTAAGATGGCCCCAGTCAATTTCTATTTTATAAAGTGTCTAAATGCTGTAACAACCTAACAAAACGGACCTTAGTTTACAGACTAACTGTAGTAGAATACATTAAGCTTGTGTATTACAGGGGTTTTCATATTTAAAAAGTTTTTATTTTTAAAATTGTGGCCGGAACTCCGCTTTAAGTCCTCTAAGAAATGATGCTTTGCTTTGTGTATCTTCCCTCTAAGGACTCCTTTCCTGCTGAGGCAGACCTCCGATAGCAGTTTTAGCTCATCTGTCTAGTATATAGCACATTTGTGTGTTCCTGAAGCCTTTTTTCTGGTTGGTCGCAGATCTTAAGTACTAACTCTTCAAACCTAACCATGATATACAAGCTGTATCGTAATTTCCAAGGTCTCCATTCTGCCGACTCTTTTTTTAAAGCCATTGTGAGCTAGATTTGTTGTTGACTATTACTTTTACCTATACTATTTTAATACCCTCTGTAGCCCAACCATGAAAAGTTATATATTTTTTGTTAGTTTATAGCCTTTTCTCTACATTGTTTCCACAAAAAAGAAATCCTATATATTGTTTGCAACAGAAGATAGTAGTTAAAGCGCTTTAGAATTTGACCTTAAAATGTGCCTCCTTTTTAAAATGCTAAAGCTTGCACCAAAATGATTTAAAAAAAAAAAGTTAACTTATACTTTTAATGGGTAACTCCACATAATTAAATAAATAATTAATATATATATATATATATATATATATATATATATATATATATATATATATATATATATATATATATATATATATATATATATATATATATATATATATATATATATATATATATATATATATATATATATATATATATATATATATATATATATATATATATATATATATATATATATATATATAAATAAATATAAATTTATTTAATACATACAATTATATAAGTAATTGCTTCACAAGTCATATTGATTGTTATTAAAATTATTTTTCTTTTTCAGTCGGCAATGCTGTAATTTTTTGTAAAATGCAATATGGCAACCAGGAGCTATTATGTATACAGCTGGTGTACAGAATGCCCCCCAGATATGCTTGTGTGATGAATTTACTAATTTTCCCAAAAGTCTAAATCGAGAATAGCCATACATTATACAATTTTTTCTTGCACAATGGTCAAGACCCTAGATTCAGTGGCGCTTTACTGATGTTCTAGCGGCGATTTGGCGTGTATACATCGCTCCCGCACTGCCCCAAAAAGATGCTCCTTGCAGGACTTGTTTTCCTGGCTCTCCGTTTTCACCTGGTGATCTGACCCCTCCTGTTTTGATGAGAACACAAATCTGGTTGAATGGGTGGGGGTAGTGTTAGTTAGCAGATTTAGGTACACTAAACAAGTTGAAGCCAAACTCCATAATCGTTTATTTTTTCCTTCTGGAATAAAGGTTTTTCATAAATAAAGTCAATTTATTGTAATCACCTCTGCCAGTGTTAAACTGATACATTCTGCTGGAGAGCTTGTACTCGCTGGCTGGGTCAGCATCTAAGAATTGGTTGGGGTGGATAGTTTTAAATAGCCCTATTCATAGGTTTTTGGGTCAAGACCTATTGCTCGTAATTGAGTATCAGAGGCACTTTTATTAATTTGGAAGGTCTCTGTGTCCTCCATTGATCTGTCTAGGATGTTCTGTACTGCGACCAGTTTTTTTTTTTTTTTTTGGGTGTTGGATTGCTTCTGATATTATGGTCAGCAAGTCTGTTTGTTTTTGTTTTTTGTGTAGAACTATTTCTGTAATCCTGTTTTTGTAGTTTATGGTAATCCCCGATAATCCTGGTGCACCATCGGAGCCTTCTATGATGTGTGTGTGTAATCGTTGGCAACTGTTCTTTTAGCTGGCAGCAATTGCGCAATGGAAAGCACTTGGCGGAGTGCAGTTTTGTGATGTACTGTACTTGTCCATCATGGAGGAATGCTGTGGTGCAGGTGACAGGATTGTTGGCTGGAGGACATGTTCAGGCAGGATGGAGCTCCCGTAGCATGCGACTAACTCAACTGGACGTTGATCCATAGTGCATTTTTAGTATTGCTAAGAGCTGCACTACAGACATGTATTTATTGGAAGAAAAAAGTCTGCTATATTCCCAATGCTCCCTAATTAAATATTGTTCTTTAAGAGCTAGTGTGAGCAAAATCACGTATTGTGCTAATGTCTGTTTACTTCAAGCCTTAGGGGAGCTCATATAAGCTGTAACTTCTTTAATTGTGGTTCAGTGGATACAACCACTTGAAACTTTAATCTTCTGCTTATTTTATAACCAGTCTCTGCACAAAACAAAAAGTGTTTATAATTGTCTTTTAATAAGCGCATGCTGTAATGTTGATTCAAACAGACACATATAACATTGGCGCTTTAAAATTCATTTATTATATGTTATGTGTTTTCTGCCACGGTAGGAAAATTAGATAGTTATTGATCGACTTTGCTTCTCAGAATTGTAAGCATTTATTGGAAAGCCCTGCATCTCGTCTAAGCCCCTTCGGAGTTTCATAATCTATTTAAACAAAAACATGTATTTTCTGATCCTCTCGGTAATAAATCTTTCAAGCAATGCATGGCAATTTTTGCCTCCTCTGATATGTTCCATTGCTCAAGTAACTTGGATAATGGTAATGGAATAGAAAAATGAAGCCTGCACTTTTGTATGTGCCAGAGAGACTGGCAGTTTATTATATCACTGGCTGTGGTGCAAGGTTTGATGAAGGTATTGTTGCAAAAAGTCAGATTGGGTAACCGCTATTCCTAGGGAAGTCTTAAGCCCTGCTTTAATAAATCACCCATTTCTGACTTGTCTCAGCCATTCACCAAGGGATACTGCAGAGTACTCTTTGCAAGGGCATGAAGGAATGTGTTTCTCTTAATCACATCTGCGGGAAGTGTAATAAAATAACCTATGTTGCTCCTTTTGACATCCCCATAATATGGCTGGTGCCGATGACCTTGTATATATCATGTTTTCTTATGGGTTATTCTGTGTTCCTGTAAGGCACATCTGGTCTTACAGACTGGTGGCTACCTAGTAGAGCTGCACGATTCTGGCCAAAAGGAGAATCGCCATTTTTTTGCTTAGAATAAAGAACATGATTCTCGCGGCATAAAATCCTTCACATTATACAAAAAAAATTTGGGCTAACTTTACTGGTTGGTTGTTTTTTTTTTTTTTTAATCATTAAAGTAATTTTTTCCCAAAAAATTGCATTTGAAAGACCGCTGCGCAAATTCAGTGACATAAAATATTGCAACAACCACCATTTTATTCTCTAGGATCTGTACTCCAAAAAATATATATAATGTTTGGGGGTTTTAAGTAATTTTTCTAGCAAAAAAAAAAGATTTTTACTTGAAAACAACAAATGTCAGAAAAAGGGTTAGTGTTTAAGTGGTTAAACTTTCCTAATTTACTTACAGAAGTCTATTCCTTTGATGTAAAAGACAAGTTGATACAATGTTTAGACTTTAAACGCATTCCACTGATACAGAATGTTGTAAAAACTTGGCAGACTGCTCAGACTTTTGACCTGAGAGCAGAGAGAATTCTTTGCATACAAAAGATCGGGAAATACTTTGTCAAGATCGCAACGGGGAAAAAAATTGTGACCTAGTCTTAGAATGGATTCTTAATGGACATGTAAATCTTTTATATTTCCTAGAACAAGCTCCATTGTGTGATATGTACATCAGTGCTTATGAGGATGATCGCAAATAAAGTGGTTTTGTTGATTATTATTGTCACCATGCTGAAAACTGCTTAAAACTAATACGGCTGCTAGGATTCGGGCAGTAGTAGGACCTAGAACTAGATGGATACATTAACTGATTCAACTTATTAGAAATTTGACAGGTTCTTTTTAAAGTGTTTAACCCCCCAAAAAAACTCCCTGAACCTGCCACTTCCTGTGTCTCCCTCTCTGCGCTGACAACGAAAATCAGAGCTGTTGAGCCCTGACCATCGTTGTCAGCAAACGTACCTCCATCTGCAGCCCTACTCTGTTCTCTCCCCCCCACCCCCTCCTCCCTGCCGGTCAGCTTATGTCTGTGTGTCTCTGCCCCAAACCCCTGCCGCCATTAGTAAAATTGAGACTTTGAAATGGTCACTGCCAGCCCCTCTATTATAGCCTGACATAGGACACTGTATTCTTTTATAAAAATGAGGCTTGTAAATACCTGTTAAAAGCAATCTTCAGGCCGGACACGTCACTCAGACGGTTTCCAGTGCTACTGCAGGAGGGGCCCGAGCAGCCATGTGACCTCTCGGGCTGACGTCATAGGCAGATTACAGCTCCCCCTGCAGAAGCCATCCATCAGAGCTGTTCAGCGGCCACAAGTCATGTGACTGGCCTGAAGACCACTCTAAACAGGTAATTACAAGCCTCATTTTTATAAAAGACATGCACAGTGTGCTCTGCCAGGCTCTAATAGGACTGGCATAGATATATAAAATATGGCCACCTGTCCTTTCTTTACTAATGAGTGAGCACAAGGTACAGAACACTTTGCTAGCAGGTGACCTAAGGCAAGGCATGTTGGTTTCTTCCAGTTCAGCTGGAAAGCTTATAAAGAATGTCCAATTTTTTTTATTCATTGTGGACAATAGAAGAATGTGAAGTTTACCCTTGGCAAATAGTCAGATGTGTCATGTAAATATACACACACTTGCATTCTGATCCTGTGAGCTGCACCTCCATGAATCTTTTGCAGTAGCTTTTATTAGAAAGCGTCAGTGACTGTTACAATTTCATCAGTGTCTATACATGTGTATTCAATGTATTGGTCTTTATTTCCAGGTGCTGTGCAGCGAGAGAAGAAGTACCAAGTACAGCCTGGCTTTGGTGACCGACGTGGGGGTGTCATTAGTGCCAGAACATATTTTTACGCAGATGAAGCAAAATGTGACTATCACATGGAGACCTTTTTAAATTGTATTGAAGCATCAGGTGAGTGTTGAAGCCCAGTTCTAAAAAAAACCTCCCCCAGAGCAACCAACCCCCCCCCCCCATGTTGAGGGCATGCGGCCTGGTACGGCTCAGGAGAGGGGGGCACTCGCTCGTCCCCACTCCTTTCCTGATTGGCGGCGTGCTTGGATACGGGTCTAGTATGGATTGTGGGGGAACCCCCACGCCGTTTTTGGCGTAGGGGTTCTCCTTACAATCCATACCAGACCTAAGGGTCTGGTATGCCCCTGGGGGGAACCCATGCCGTTTTTTTTATTTAAAAATTTGGCATGGGGTTCCCCCCCTCATGATTCAAACCAAACGCCACGGCTAGAATTGGCGGGAATCCAATTTGGATCCCTGTCGCTTCTATGATAGCTTTTTCCCATCGCAGCGAGCCGGCTCCCGCGACAGGGCTCGTAGGTGGTCAATTTTCGCAGAGAAAGGGAGCAAGATTGACACAATATCGCGGTCACCTACGGTATTAGGTTTTGGCATACGACATTGGTTTAGCAGCTAGTTTAGGTCATATTTTGGGGTTAGGTTGTAGTTATGAGGTTAATGCTAACGGATAGGGTAAGGGTTAAGATTGGGGGGAGAGAAGGTAATTGTTAATATTAGGTTAATTTTCTGTGTTGGGTAGGAGTTTCCTTTTATGGATAACATTAAGCGTCTGGAAATAGTTCAGCTTTAAATGTTATATTTCTCGATTAGAGGTTACGTTTAGATGCTGTATAGTAGGATAAAATGGACTTGACACAAATGGTACAAATTGTTATAGAGAAAATGTAGGCATAATAATTTGGCCTAATTAGTACACTGCATTTTTTTGGCTTACATTTTTTTCTGACAATATAGCAGCGAGGTTGTCTAGAAAGAAGGGCATAGATAACCTCTCTGCTATATTTTCTGTGTTATGGATTTAAAGCGGAGTTCCAGGCTTTTTATGTTTATTAAAAGTCAGCAGCTACAGAAAGTGTAGCTGCTGACTTTTGATAAACAATTACCTGTTCCGCGGTCCAGCTATGCGGGGCGCCCGGAGCGTCTCTCCTATCTGCCGGTGCCTCCATTGCAACGCTGGGCACCCTGCCGATCAGCTTTCGGCTTCACGGCCAGGCATGTACTGCGCATGCGTGAGTTGCGCCATCAGAGTGGACAGGTGATCTTCTGGGACCTGTCACGTGTCCCAGGAGATCAATGAGAGTAGGAGTCGCCTAGGCGGAGGGAGGAAGTCCCACTCCTAACGAACCCCCCCCCCATTTATTTGTATAGACGGT
The DNA here is from genome assembly GCF_905171775.1 of Rana temporaria. Taxonomy (NCBI): domain Eukaryota; kingdom Metazoa; phylum Chordata; class Amphibia; order Anura; family Ranidae; genus Rana; species Rana temporaria. Next base: position 219,544,527 of record NC_053489.1, read on the forward strand.
TGTATATGGCACCTGCAGCTTCCTATGTGCAAGAAAGCATTGGGGATTTTATGCTTAAGCTATTAAACGCACGCACTTGCAGCCTTAGCGCGATAAGTGCCAAGAATATAATTTTTGAAGGGAGGACATGGGGACAAGTGTGAAATTTTATTATTTTTTTTGGACCTGAACACCCTGTGTCCATGTTTTGCATCAAGACATGGCATTTTTGCCCTTTTTGGTCTTCAAAAAGTTAAAAAAAAATAGTGCAGAAACTTTTTGATGGTGCCAATTCTATTTTCTCCCACATTGCTTTCAGTAATCTGACTCAGGGTTTCTCTAAAGTATATACAGTGCATCCAGAAAGTATTCACAGCACTTCACTTTTTCCACATTTTGTTATGTTGCAGCCTTATTCCAAAATGGAATACATTTTTTATTTTCCGCAAAATTCTAAAACAATACCCCGCAATGACCATGTGAAAGAAGTTTGTTTTGAAATCTTTGAAATGTATTTAAAAAAAAAAAAAAAAAATGTACATCAAGTATTCAGTCTTTGCTGAATACTTTTGTTGAAGCACCTTTGACACCAATTACAGCCTCAAGTTTTTTTGAGTATGATTCTACAAATCTGGCAAACCTATACTAGTTTTGGGAAGTTTCTCCCATTTTTCTTTACAGGACCTCTCAAGCTCCATCAGGTTGGATGGGGAACGTCGGTGCACAGCCATTTTCAGATCTCTCCAGAGATGTTCATGTCCGGGCTCTGGCTGGGCCAATTAAGGAAATTCACAGCGTGGTCCCATAGCCTCTCCTTTGTTATCTGGGCTGTGTGCTTAGGAAGATGAGCTGTCCTGTTGGAAGATGAACCTTCGCCCCAGTCTGAGGTCCAAAGCAGGTTTTCATCAAGAATGTCTCTGTACATTGCTGCATTCATCGTTACTTCAGTCCTTACTAGTCTCTCAGTTCCTGCTTCTGAAAAAAGGGATTTTTAATACAGCTTACCTGTAAAATCCTTTTCTTGGAGTACATCACGGGACACAGAGCAGCATATTCATTACTATGTGGGTTATATGGAGTACCTTCAGGTGATGGACACTGGCAATCTCAAACAGGAAGTGCCCCTCCCTATATAACCCCCTCCCATAGGAGGAGTACCTCAGTTTTGTAGCAAGCAGTATGCCTCCCAAAATGGTCCCCATAAGAGGGGTGGGAGCTCTGTGTCCCGTGATGTACTCCAAGAAAAGGATTTTACAGGTAAGCTGTATTAAAAATCCCTTTTTCTTTCTCGTACATCACGGGACACAGAGCAGCATATTCATTACTATGTGGGATGTCCCAAAGCAATGCTTACAATGAGGGGAGGGAGAACATCTTCCCAAGACAAAAGGATTTAATTTAGAGATATACCTAAATCATAATAAATCCAACTTAGTTGAGAAAAAATAATTTTAAATTTAACTCAAAAGGGAGCCCCCGGAATCCGAGGGTCTCAAACTGCAGCCTGCAGCACTGCCTGCCCAAAGGCTGTATCAGTATTCCTTCTTACGTCCAACTGGTAGAATTTTGTAAACGTGTGGACAGAAGACCAGGTTGCCGCCTTGCAAACTTGAGCCATAGAGATCTGGTGGTGTGCTGCCCAGGAGGCGCCCATGGCCCTAGTAGAATGAGCCTTTAATGATAACGGAGGAGGCAACCCTTTCAAGCCGTAGGCCTGAGAGATTAACTGTTTAATCCATCTCGAGATGGTGGATTTTGCAGCTGCCTGCCCCTTCTTGGGCCCATCCGGTAAAATGAACAACACATCTGTTTTCCGGATCTTCTCTGTAGCTTTAAGATAGGCCTTCATGGCCCTGACAATATCCAAGGTATGCAGCAACCCTTCCTTTCTGGAAGTAGGTTTAGGGAAGAAGGATGGTAATACCAAATCCTGGTTTAGATGAAAACTGGATATAACCTTCGGTAGGAAGGAAGGATGAGGGCGGAGAACGACCTTGTCCTTATGTAAAATAAGATATGGTTCCTTACAGGATAAGGCTGCCAGTTCCGATACTCTTCTGGCGGAAACTATGGCGACCAAAAATACTAACTTCCTTGTTAGTAAAACCAACGGAATTTCAGCCAACGGCTCAAAAGGTTGTTTCTGTAAACTTGACAGAACAAGATTTAAATCCCACGGACAAAGCGGGGATTTAACTGGAGGATTAATACGTAAGACCCCTTGAAGGAAGGTCTTAACTAGCGAGTGGGTGGCCAGCGGCCGCTGAAACCACACTGACAAAGCTGAAATCTGTCCTTTTGATTGTGCTTAATGCCAGTCCTTTATCCACTCCTAGCTGGAGAAAACGTAATACTCTATCGATGGTAAATTTGCGAGAAAGCCATCGCTTGGACTCACACCAGCCTACATAGGCCTTCCAGACCCTGTAATAAATCACCCTAGAGACCGGTTTCCTGGCTCTGATTAGGGTAGAGATTACTTTCTGAGACAGACCTCTACCCCTGAGAATAAGGGATTCAGCTTCCAGGCCGTCAAATTTAGATGCCGTAAGGCAGGGTGGAGGATCGGACCTTGCGATAGCAGGTCTGGCCGTAGAGGAAGAGTCCAAGGGTCTCCCACTACCATCTTCAGGATTAGTGAATACCATGCCCTTCTGGGCCATGCTGGAGCTACCAGGATGACTGGTATGTGCTCCACCCTGATCCTGCGCAGCAGGCGGTGTAGTAACTGGAACGGGGGAAATGCATAAAGAAGTTTGAACTGATGCCAAGGGCAAACTAACGCATCGGTTCCGCAGGCTCTGGGATCCCTTGTGCGGGACATGAACCTGTCTAGCTTCTTGTTTAGTCTCGATGCCATGATATCCACGTCCGGCACTCCCCACTTCTGGCAGAGTGTCTGAAAGACCTGTGGATGCAGAGACCACTCCCCCGGCAATAGAGTCTGGCGACTTAAGAAGTCCGCCTGTAGGTTGTCCACTCCGGGAATGAATATAGCCGATATGCAGGGCACATGGGCTTCTGCCCACAAGAAAATCAAGCTCACTTCTTTCTGAGCGGCTTGACTCTTGGTTCCCCCTTGGTGATTTATGTATGCCACCGCCGTGGCATTGTCCGATTGTATTCTCACCGGGAACCCCTGCAGTTTGGACGTCCAAGCCCTGAGGGCTAGTCGGGCAGCTCTGAGCTCCAAGATATTGATGGGCAACTGCTTCTCTGCCGCTGCCCAAGTGCCCTGGCGAGTGCAACCATCCAAAATTGCTCCCCAGCCGATCAGGCTGGCGTCTGTGGTTACTATCTTCCAGGTCACAGGACTGAACGTCTTTCCCTTCAGGAGATTCTGAGGGTTTAACCACCAAGATAGACTTTGCCGGACTCTTGGTGAGAGTGGCAAAGGAATCTCCAAGGCCTGAGGCCTCTTGCTCCATGCTGACAGGATGGCTGCCTGCAGGATGCGAGTGTGGCTCTGAGCATACGGTACCGCCTCGAAGGTGGCCACCATCTTGCCTAGTAGCCGCATACATAGGCGAACAGTTGGCTTTCTCTTGCTCAGAACTATTTGTATTAGCTCTTTGATGGCCTTGACCTTTAATAGAGGTAGGAACACCCTCTGTTGTTCTGTATCCAATCTCATGCCGAGATATTCCAGCTGCCTTGTGGGCCGAAATGCTGATTTGTCTCGATTTAGGACCCAGCCGAACCTCTCGAGGTACTGAACCGTGAGGGCGACTGCTCGTTCCAGGCCAGGAAACGAGTGGTCTACGACCAAGAGGTCGTCCAGGTAAGCTAGGACCGTGACCCCTTGGGTTCTTAGATTGGCTAGGATTGGGGCTAAGACCTTCGTGAATACCCGGGGGGCCGTAGCCAACCCGAAGGGGAGCGCCACAAATTGGAAATGACGCTGAGCCACCGAGAAGCGTAGAAATACCTGATGTGGCTGAAAAATTGGCACATGAAGGTAAGCATCCTTTATGTCTATGGACGCCATGAAGTCGTCCTTCTGGAGCACGGCGACAGCTGACCGAATAGTTTCCATCCGGAATGAGCGGACCTTTAGGTACGCATTTACTCCCTTTAAGTCCAAAATTGGCCTGACATCGCCGTTGGGCTTTGGGATGATAAACAGGTTGGAGTAGAACCCCAAGCCCTGTTCCTGGACTGGTACTTCTACTATCACCTTCTGGCACAGCAGATGATTCAATGCCGCCATCAACGCGGCTCCCTTCACCGGGTCGCCTGGTACTCTTGACTCCTGGTAATGAGGAGGAGGGAATTCTGAAAATTCTAGTTTGTAGCCCGTGGCCACGGAAGACCGTACCCAGCAGTCGGGAATGCTGGCCTCCCAAACTTCTGCAAAGAGACGTAGCCTTCCCCCCACCATCGTGGGTGGGGGCGCCCCTTCATAAGGCCGACTTGGGGGCTGGCTTCGCAGGCTTGCGGTACCACTGCTTCTTGCCCCCAGTGGCTTGGCCTTGTGGCTTATTGTTAAAGCCTGATCTTGCAGGAGGCCGTCGATACTGTCTGGTATTAGAGGGCCCCTGTCCCGGGGAGGGCTGGCGCTTAAACGCGGGCCCTCGGGCTTTCTTCTTGACTGGCAAGAGAGTGCTTTTGCCGCTTGATATAGTCTGAATATATCTATCCAGATCTTCTCCGAAGAGTCGTCCTCCATGGAAGGGAAACCCTACCAGGAGCTTTTTGCATGGGGGCTCAGCCTCCCAACTCTTCAACCATAAGAGCCTTCTCATATGGATTAGAAATAAGGATAAACGTGATGCCTGCTGGATGGAGTCCTTGATAGCATCCACCGTAAAGCGTATAGCCCTCGGTATATCCGAAAATTCCTCTGCCTGCTGGGCAGGGATAAGTTTAAGCATTTGCTTAGTCTTATCTGATAATGCTTGGGTAATTCCAATAGCAGCCACAGCGGGCTGAACTATCGCCCCTGCTGAAGTAAAGGAGGCTTTCAGTAATGTTTCCAAGCGTTTATCAACCGGATCCTTAAACACCTGTACGTTTTCCACCGGACAAGTTAAGGATTTGTTCACATAGGAGATGGCTGCGTCCACCGCCGGGGGCGCCCATCTTTTGGAGAATTTCTCCTCCATAGGATATAAAACAGAGAATTTTTTAGGTGGTAAAAAGACTATCTGGCTTAATCCAATCCTGAAACATGACCTCCTCGAGTAGAGGATGGATCGGGAAAACTGCGTTGCTTTGAGGCGTTCTTAAAGAGCCTAAAGCTGAAACCGCCGATACTTGAGGTTCTGGTATGGGTAACTTAAATGCCTCATGGACCATGTCCGTTAAGGCCTGAACCCACAAACTCTCCCCTTGGGAGGCTGAACCAGACCCCTCAGTATCCAGATCCTCGATCTCTGAACCACCCTGGTCCAAAGCGTCAAGTCTATCCAATTCCCCTAGGGAAAGGATTTCTGTGTCTGAGGGTTCTTGCTCGGGTGACGGAGACCTACCCGATATAGCTTTAGCTATCCTTTTTGCCATTCTTTTCTCTAGTTCACCTAAAGAAACAGCAAGAACTCTCTCAGTGACAAAGCCGGGGTTGGACTGACCTGGATCAGCCCCAGCACCAGATCCCCCAGGTCCCATCAAGGCGTGCCCTGATATGTCCTGTGGGGAGAGCAGCGGCATAGCCGTGTCTGAGTCCTCGGATTTTGCGGGGGAATCCCCACCCCTTGTACCCTCTGACCCAGAAGGCATGGTACAATACCGAGGTACACCTGCTATCACCCAGCCACAGACGTAGCTAAGGGGATCTGTCGGTTTGGGAGCGATAGAGACTAACGCCCAAACTGAGAAGGGAGATCAGCAGTTCTTTCCCTTCTTCTTTTTCTTTTTTTTTTTTTTTTTTTTTTGAAGAGGAAAATAAACCACTCTGTCTCCCACTAAGTATTGCCAATAGCCATCTGCTGAAAAAAGGAAAAGAAAACCTATCTGTAAGTTTGACAGTCCTTAGAAAAAACTGCAATTCTTCCTTTCGCCACCGGGTGTCCTCGGCGTGCTCCGCTCTGTGTCCTCCTCTCCTCTAGCTCAGGAAGACACTGAGCTCTTGGCAGCTAATGGAAGGACCTCCCCTTCCTTTATTTGTGATTCGCCGCCCACCGGGACGCGCCCCCACCACGAAAACGGCGCGAAAATCGTTTATATCTCGGGCACGCGCCCGTCGGTGGGGGCCATCACACATGGAGGAGGACGGAGCAGCGCAGGCACCCAGGCAGGTAAGCCCTTTAGGTAGGTCACAGACCTCCTTTTAGCATGGGAAAAGACTCCCCTCTTACAGAGATCCCACACCTAGCGCCAGCAGCCCAGCTAAACAACACTTACCAGGGAGGTCACATATTACTGGGGAAAAAAGATTGAATCATCCTGTCTCTGTCATAGACATAGTGATTCCTTGCCAATGCAGAGCATACTCAGGCCTGTCCCCCTGTGCACCTCCTGTAGGGAACCTGCTAAAAACCAAGTTCCGCAAGCTCCCCCAATACTTACCTGCTCCATGCCGCAGGACTTTTGCACAGCAAGAGGTCCAATCTTCCCCCATCTCCGTGGGTGGCGTCTAGACCTTCAGGCCCTGGGTTCCTATGAAGGAGCCACTGTCCTGGGCCCATATAGCACCCTGGCAACAGAAACATTAGGCCCCCAAAGGTTTCTAAGTTCTGGGCCCAGGGTCCAGCTCTCTGAACAGAAAGCATTATGGGCTACACCCCAATGGTTTGGGGTCCGGTTGCTGACCACTTTAGCACTGAGGCCTTTGGACAGAACCGGTTAGCCCACCTTAATCCCAAGGATGTGGAGGTAAGCTAAACCATGACCAACACCTAAGACACTGGCGAAAAAACTGAGGTACTCCTCCTATGGGAGGGGGTTATATAGGGAGGGGCACTTCCTGTTTGAGATTGCCAGTGTCCATCACCTGAAGGTACTCCATATAACCCACATAGTAATGAATATGCTGCTCTGTGTCCCGTGATGTACGAGAAAGAAAACATCTCGGCATAATGCTGCCACCACCATGCTTCACTGTAGGGATGGTATTGGCCAGGTGATGAGCGGTGCCTGGTTTCCTCCATACCTGGCGCTTGCCATTCAGGCCAAAGTATTCAATCTTTGTTTCATCAGACCAGAGAATTTTGTTTCTCATGGTCTGAGGGTACCACAAAATGTGGAAAAAGTGAAGCTCTTTGAATACTTTCCAGATGCACTGTACATTTCCCACTCGTTCTGTACCTATTGCCTAATAGAATCAGCATACGATAAGTCTGATGTGTTATTTTTTTCAAGTTTGTACAGTTTTTGAGAACATACTGAAGTTGATAAATGCAAATTTTGAATGAACACTGTATGAATCAGGTGGACATTTTTCACCACCACTATTTAATTCACATGACATTCCCAATCGGCGCCAGTATCGAAGTCTGCATTAGGAACACATGCACGGCTCCTAAAAATTATGCATCTCTGAATTTCCTGCAACCTAGAAAGATTCAGCTATCATTTTATTTTCCATTTTACAAAATAAGTTCTGGTTTGTCATGGTCCTTTTTAAAACAACTTACTTTTTTATAGAGAATGATTCCTCTAATGTATGTAAATGTGATGCTCCACCGTAATATGGTACATTGTGTGGCTGAATAGACCGACTTGCTTGATCTGGAATTCCAGCTGGTATTTATTTGTTCTGCCTTACGTTTTCCAGCTGAAATGAAAGTGCGCAGTGTGGAGCTAAATAACATCTCTGCAAGGAGTTTGGATGCATTGTGTTGCTATTTATTCTTTGAGCAATTAATGCATGCTTTTTTTTTTATTCCTTGTGTGCTGCTGAAGAGATATAAAAGAAGAATATAAAAGCTTGTGGCCAATTTACTTTTTCCTAGCGACAAAAAAATCATAAAATTGTGACCTGCTGAAGATAACCGCTTAAATAACTAGCTATTTAGAATATAAAGTGTCTCCATTCTTGTTTTTGCAATTTATAAAAACGAAGTTTGTTTTCTGCTGCACAAATTCTATGATATGTGGGTTGCCTGGCTGTCTGAGCCACTGACCTGAAACAAGTGTGCTGCAGCTATAGTCTGTGAAGTCAGCACTGTGGACAACAGTTCTAGGAGTAATAATGCATTTCTACTCCAGGCTTTCTAATTGGCTGCTCACATAAATAAAAGCCAGGGCGTTCAATCACTTCAGCACTGATAAGAGAGGATCAGAATACTGGTTTGCAAACACTCCACTTAGGCAGCAGTCACATTTCCTCTGTTCTTGTGACCAGCTTAGAGGCACCCTGGGGTAGACTAGGCCTCAGTCTATTGCAGGTGAGAGCTGCAAAGAAATTATATCTTATTCATATGGGCAGAGCAATTAACCCCAATGCTGGAAGAAATGTGTTTTTAATCACATTAGTACTCCGACATTTGTGATGCGACACAGAAAATGGCTAGACATGCAATGGACGATGTGTGACCTTGTAGGCCTCATGCACACACAATCTTTCTCCCCTGGGTGCCTTTGCTCCAGGGGAGAAAAACTGCTTTAAAAATCGCACACAAACCACATTTTGCATGTTTATGTGCATTTGCTCGTTTGCATTAATGCATTCTATTGTCCAGAATATGTATTCCGCCCATTAACTGCTTCATACTGTGCTGTAGCTGAAAGACCGCTACAGCACTGCTCTCCAGTTCTGGAGGATGTCCATGGACTCCTTCCCATGTGTATGCCTTTCAATCGCCCTGGGGCACGCATCGGGCACACTCTGTGACTGCTGTGTCCTTTTGGACACAGCTGATCACTGTAAAGAGCCAATCAGTGATTAGCCATGTCTTATCACAGCTGATCGCAGGTAAACTGACTCTTTACCATTACTTTCCTCATGCTGTCTGTATGAGGAAAGGAGCGCCAATAATTGGCAAGCCTGATAGGGCACAGTGAGTATTTTTGTTTACATTGATAATCTGGGGAACTGATCATCAGTGCAGCCTCATCGGCACATGTCAGTGAAGAAAAATTACTTGTCTGCAAAATTTTATAACCGAAACAAAGAAAAATTTATTTGTTTGGGGTTTTTTTCCATCATTTTCAGTCTTCTTTTTTTTTTTTGTCTAGCGAAAAATAAAAATGCAGGGGTGATTAACTACCACCAAAAGAAAACTGTCTCAAAAAATGATAATTTAGTTTGTGTACAGTGTTGCATGACTGCACAATCGTCATTCAAAGTGTGACCGCGCTGAAATCTGAAAACTGGCATGGACAGGAAGAGAGTGAAAGTGCCCTGTATTGAAGTGGTTATAATGCATTGTAATGCAATCGCACCTAAATGCGTGCTCGTTAAATGCGAGTTTATGCTCATTTTGGTGTTTTTTGTTTTGCCTACTGAATGCTTTGGTAATGCATTTTCCTTTTTTTTTTTCTGCCTCTAAACGATCCTGCCTGTAAAAACCCATGAATGTAAACAAAGGGGCATTTAGAGGCAAAAAAAAAAATCGAATGCCTATGAAAGCATTTTTGATCTGTGTGCATGAGGCCGACGTTGCCTGTCCCGCTAGTGAATAGTGGCAGGCTACCTGCAGCAATACATGGATATAGTACAATCGATCAGCCATGACACTACAAACTGAAGTAACAACATGTGAGTCAATCATTACAAGGTAAGGCACACAAACATCATAGGAAATAGAACTACACCAATATTTAGGTATTATCATGAAAATATGAAATTGTACAATGCCTTTTAGGCCCCTTTCACACGTGCGGACCGTATGTCCGCTTTTTCATCCATCCATTTGCGGATGAAAAAGGGACATACATTGGTCCCAATGAGATTGCGGGTGTCAGCGGATAAACACCCGTAATCGCCCGCCTCCGCAAAGATCCGATTTTGCCGACGGAGGAAAACCCTATTTTTTCTTCCGTCTTCTTCCCATAGGGGAGAGCGGAGAAAAGACAGGGCGGTCCCTGCACAGTGTGCAGGGACTGCCCTGTCATCCGCCGGCTCAGCGGGGATCAACGGAGTGATCCCCGCTGAGCAAGCGGAGCATACGGAGGTGGATCATTACTGATCCGCCCCGTGTGAAAGGGGCCTTAGGTTTACACTTGAGTGTGGATCTATTTCAAAGCCCATAGCAGAGGAAACCAATGGTGTGGCTCTTGCAGATGCACAAAGCCTATAGGTAACTGGGCTTCCAGTATGTGCAAGTATGACAATAGGAAATCACGGCTAAAGGGATGCAGGCACAGCAGCTTTCCTCATTAATTCTCCCGCAGGTGCACAGCTGATAATTATAAACCACTCCCATGAGACTCACTTTCCCATATGGATACAGACAAACACACAGGGATTTCTTCAGAATAACAAATTTGCAATAAAGTTTGTTAAAATACTTGCAATGTACATAGATCACCCAGAGGGGAATGTTGTGTGTGTTGTTTTTTTTTGTTTTTTGTTTTTAGCAAAAGTGGAGTTACGCTTTAAGTGCAAGTCCACTGTAAAGCAATAGAAAGAACTGAGAAACAATTTTTTTGTAATTTTTTTTTTATTGTAGGTGGAAGTTCTGAAGATGGCTTTTCTGCAATCAAGCTCACTGCATTAGGAAGGCCCCAGTTTTTGGTATGCTTGTGTTACTTTCTGTTTTCCATTTAGTACATGAACTGGCTATCTTGATTAACTCATTTTACTAGGCATATAAAAGTGATGAACTGGATCGGAATTGCCTTTTATGGTGGCTTTACATTGTCAAAAATGATAATGGTTCTTTCAGAGGATAGAAAGTAAGGTAACCAGTCAAAGCAAGCTTGACACTGGTCCAGAAGGCCAATAAAAGTTTTCCAAATCCACCTTGCTTCTGTTTGAGTGTGTTCAGTGGAGGCCACCATGGGAGAGCTAGGACAGCTGGAAAGTCAGTCTGCTTCCTGAAGCCAAGTTTCAGTAACAAGACGAATTGGAAATAAAAATGTAAAGGACAGATATGAACTTATTAAAGACTAACCAGGTATTCCTGAGGGCACATGAGAATAGAAGATGGGGTTGGTCCTAGGTATTCAGCACATGGCATTGCATAGCCCATGATTATAGCTGTTGTTTCCTAGGCAGGTGTAAGCCCCAAATAGAAGCAGAAAATTATGGATCACGAATATAAAAAGTGAATTCTTATGCAGACTTGGTACCAGTCGCTAAACTGTACCTTTCAGAATCCTCCACAAAAGCGAGTGATCCACTTGTCTTGAGACGGCAATATTTACATGCATGTGTTACAGCTCTGGCTCACACTCTTCATCCAAAGTGGCAATAAGGATAAAAGAATTGTGCTATATCAAAACAGTCCAAGATTATGGATAGACAAGAGCATTGCTGATAAACATGAGGCACCTTGGACAACTTCAGGATCTAAAATCGAAACCGATTACTATTGCCAATTTAGATCATGCGTGTTTAGAGCAAATTTTCACCTGTGCTTTGTGTCATACTGCAGAAGTACTGTACATTTATTTGTCATTTAACTAAACAAAAGTTAGTGGTCTTTTGCTGTAAAATCCTAATTGTGTTAAGGACAGGGAACATTTTATTTTGATAAAACAGTTTGTGTTGTAACCTGTTAAAGCGGTAGTAAACCCGCTGCCGTTTTTTTTTAACACCTGAAAAGCAAAAGCCATAATGAGTGGTGCATACTAGCTCATTATGAAATACTTACCTTGAAACGAGGTGTGAGGAACTGACCTGGTCCACGCCGAGGGACATGTCATCTTGCCTCGGCGTGTCTTCCGGGTATCGCCGCTCCAGCGCTGTGATTGGCTGGAGAGGCGATGTCGTCACTCCCGCGCATGCGTGCGGGAGACTTCTGCCGGGCGTTTAGCCGAGGATCTTCGATGCGCCGCTGCAGTCAGTGGCGCATTGCGAGGGGAATATCTCCTAAAACCTTACAGGTTTAGGAGATATTCTTTATACCTACAGGTAAGCCTTATTATAGGCTTACCTGTAGGTTAAAGTGGTAATACAGAGTTTACTACCACTTTAAAGGAAAAAAAACCTTGCAACCTCCTGCTGGCTTGTATATTGAACTTTTAATTTAAAGCACTTGTATTGGGAACTGATATCTCTGGTACATAAGTCAATGCCACTTTAGACCTTGCTGATTTAATAGACACAAAGGAAAACCACAGCTGTTAATCGCAAAATCTCTGTTACAAGTTACATGTTCAATACCACTTTGATTTGAATACTGCTGTTTGTATTTAATACCTTGCTTTCCAGATAAGCTTAAAGTTGAACTTGGGCAAACAACTAAATACACAGTTACAGTATTCTTAAAAAGCTCTTTTACCTGACACATGATTTGTATTTCTGTGCATTTATTTATGAGATTTAAAAACACAGCATGGCCAGCCTGGTGATCTGCTAGATCACCTTCCTGTCCACAGCCTGTGATTAAACCATTAGGCTGCATTCACACCTCCGCGACAAGATACGCCGCGTACGCGGTGTATTTTGCCGCGAGTGTATAACTTTTTTTTTTTTTTTTTTTAACAAAGCCTTCCCATTGCTTTGTATGGCCGAACGCCAATGCCGCCTGAAAAAAAGGGTCCGGGACTTTTTTTCAGGCGACAGGCGTACGGCGTCTATGAGATGTGAACCATCTCCATAGACAGCAATGGGAATTCTCCCCTCCAGCGGCACGAGCGTCCGGCGTCGGGCGTTTTGTCGCGGAGGTGTGAATGGGCTCTAAAGGAGCAGCAGGTTGACAAGGTCATATGTCTGCACTCCCTCTTTGTGACCATACTAAAACATTTTTATGCTTCACACCTGATATTCACAAAGTATTGTCCCAGTCTGAGCGCCGATGTATAGGGAATTACAAATTTAGTGTTTTTTTTTATCCTTTATTAAGGAAGCGCAGGAATTCAGGATTTTTTGATTAGTTGAGGTATGCTGCCGCCAACAGGAGGTTGGAACACTGACAAACATTAAAGCGGAGCTCCACCCTAATTCCAACATTAGCTTAATTGTACTGCCTATATCAAAAATGCTAAAAACCGGATGTTTTTGTTTTCCATATATGCGCCGTCATATCTATGCGCTGGACTCTGAAACCAAGATACGCCTGAAAATAGGCTTCATCCAACTTTCCTACGCTGTCGTTTCATGGGCGCATATTTACGCTGGCCGCAAGGGGCGCTCGCATTGATTTCCTATTCAAATATGGAAATACGTCGATTCACGAACGTACTTGCGCCCGGCGCATAATACATGCGGTTTGTGTAAGTCGTACGTCTGGCGTAAAGTTATTCCCCATATAGGAGGCGCAACCCATGCAAAGGTATGGACCAGGGAACACAGCCGTCGTATTTTACGTCGTTTTACGTAGTACGTGAATATGACTATAGGCGTAGGTTACGTTCACGTCGTAGGCAGTGATTCGACGTATCTTAGGCAGTTGTTTCGACGTGATTCTGAGCATGCGCTCTGGGATGCGGCCACGGGACGGCGCATGCGCCATTCATTTTAAGTACTTCTATGGCGCTTGGCCCATCATTTGCATGGGGTCACGCCTCGTTAGCATGGCTCACGCCCACTTCCACCTACGCTGGCTTACATCGAGGAAACCCAGCGTAGATTTGACAGCGAGTGGGAGCAAGTGCTTTGTGAATACTGTGCTTGCCTCTCTGCGCTGCGTCGGTGTAGCGTATATTCGATACGCTACGCCGGCATAAATATGCGCCAATGTATGTGAATCCGGGCCTTCGTCTTTAAATGGTTAAACAGAGAACTCCTACACAGGAGTTCATTCCTTTTGAAGTTTAAACATTGTATCTCTTATCTCCAACTTGGCAGGCTGCCCAGAAGGGAGAAGTCGCTTCCATGGGAAACTTCTCAGGCAACTTGCATTGACTTCTATTACAGAAGCTTTTTAGCAAGTCGCGCTGCTGAAGTTTAATCGGCTTTTTTTTTACAGCAAAATCGGCTAATGCCGATTTAATAAAAAAACGGCAAATATCGGCCGATATATCGGTCGACCTCTACTGCTTACTCCACAGTCAAGTTATTGATGGTCAGTGGGGGGTGATCAACAGAATTTCTCCTGAAATGCATCACATCCTCCCTTTTTTGTTTTGCTTACATTAAGGAACTGGTTGTTTGTACTACACCATTTAACCAGTTGTGCCACCTGTGATATTCTCATATCAACTACTAGTATTTTGAATGGACCTTTTGAACTTTATGTTGCTTGTCATTTCTGGATGAGAATTGTTTGAGTTTGTACCATTTTGTACCATTTCAGTTTCTCTGTAAAAAATATAGTTCTCTTTAAAAAACAAGACACACTATGGATAAAAATAATGGTCTGGTGAGACATGGTAAAAAATAAATAAAACTACATGTAAACATATGCATTACACTGAGGAGAATAAGGAGGGATAATCCATCCAAATTATGGCTTGACCCACAAAGAATAAATGGATGAATGGTTTGAGTTTTCCAACCAATGTGAGAGGGGCTTGTTCACACCGCAGAGTTCAAAACACACTGGGCAGATTCCGATACCGATGCCCAAGGAAAAACTCCAACCTTGTAGTTATGAATGAATATAAGGAAAAATCACAAGAATTACATGAGGTTATTAAAAGTACCGGTAGATATATGAGCACGGAAAATAAAAAAAAAATAAGTATCCTAAGGGAAACTACAAGATACAATGGAACCAACAAGTATATAAATGGCAGGATGAAAATACAGAGGGCTCTTTGGAGTCTAAGGAATCATCCATTGAGAGAGGTGGTACAGGAGAAAAATGAAAATTTGTGAATTGAAGAAACCCGAAGAATGAATGCTTGGGAAAAATTATTTTTTTGGGGGGACCCCCAATATAAAAATATCCACCTCAAAGAATTGTTTAAATGGCAGGCCTACGCGTCTCAGCCCGTATTGTGATCGTGGGTGCGGGATACGCAGGGTAACCGTATGGTCAAAAAGACCATGCAGTTTTCCTGCGGCAGCGGTTTTAAAAAGGTGCAGTTTGTGTGGCACAGCAGTCCATTTAAATGAATGGGCTACCATGCCTGAGCGCCTGCGAAACACACCAGTATGAACCTAGCCTTAACAATATATTGTCATAAGGAGCTACCATAGAAAAGCATTCTGCACAATCCAGGAGGGTACTGCACAGAGGAAGGAAAGTGGTTTAATAAGGATGGGAGCCAAAAAAAGGAAAAACCCTGGCAATATCTGTGATTTACCCCTTGCGGTACCCTGGACCGTAATTGAAAAATCGACAGGGCTTCTCTGTGCAATAAGCATCTCTGGCGGTCAACCCCCTTGGGGTGCCCGCTCCACTTGCTCTATCTCAGCGGTCTTGTGGTACAACCCACATACCACAGATGACAAGAGATGCACACAATCAAACACAAGTAGGGCGACTTCTTGACCAGAAACCAGAAGTACACTGTTTCTAGAGCATGCTCACAGAGTGGCAACAGAGGATTCCCAAGATCGTCTGCTATTCCGTTGCCAGTGTGAATAGAGAAATACAGTGAAATGGCAGGATCAACTAGGTATTTACAAACAATCACAACATGCATAAAGGAAAGGTTCTACAGATAGGTAGAGATCATATTTTAACATTAAATGACTACAAATTACATTTTGAATTTATTGAAACTTTAAAGTGGATGTAAGCCCTCTCAGATGATGCACAGAGATTAAACACATCTTCCTACATAAGTTTTATATGTATATCTGCTGTCTTCACCTTTTTATATACTGTTTAGAAAGTGCAAGTCCTGTTAGATTTTTCACTTCCTCATTCATCTGTAGGAGTGGATTATTGCTAGACACTGGGAGACAGCTGTTTGGAGGAAGGGCATACGCTCCTTTCCCACATATGCATAGCATGCCTGTGAATAGTTTAGCAGTCTGCTAATCTATTTATAGAAAAATCCCCCGACACGCACATCTATCTCCCATCTCAGAGAGCTTGTCAAAAGTTATGAATGGAGCAGAACAAAGCTACGGGACATAGTGCTTTGAAGACAGATGCAAAAAAAAAAAAAACACTGCAGATAGATGTGCCCAGCTCAAATTTCATGAATCGAGTTTACATTGACTTTAAAATCACTCATAATCGATCCTGCCACAAAGTGTCTTGTTTAGCCACTTTCTGTGATCGGGAGATCTTACTCTTTCCCTGTTACCCTATCACACTGCCTTCATATGGAGAGTAGAAGTGTTTTGTTCTGCACACATTACACAGGCATAGTTCACTGTTGTCACATACAGGAAACTTGCCCTGAGAGGTGTCATAAAGTCATCTCTGAAGGGCATGTAGATGGAAGAATTTCCATCTACTTTAAACCTGACACTAACTTGGACAATTCAAGAGAAGGTATGGAAAAAACATGTGTATAGGGCAGATGTTGCCTTTGGTCAAAGCAAACGGTAGCTCCAGCGTGAATATGCCGTAACACCCACAGGCGTATAACACGCACCCTAACTTTAAGAGGGACGTTTCAGGAAAAAAACGTTCCACAGCCCCCTGCGTATAACACGCAGGCACAGCTTGCCCTCTATTTTCAGGGTAAAAAAGTGAGTGTTATACGCCAATAAATACAGTAATTAAACATATTACTTTTCCTGCTAAACATCAGTGTCTTTCTTCATGATTTTTCCAATTGGTCAGTAAGACTGATTTATCCTATTCGAGAACCAAAAGGTAGGCTCAAATGGTGGAAAGGGTAGGTCCAAGCTTTGTTTTTATAGATTATTCTGTCATGTGGTGTTCAGTTCCGCAACCTCTGTATATTATGATTCTTTGCTCAGTGTGCAGAATTGCACAGATTTATTTAAGTTTAATTTATGTGGCTAGATTGGGTTCTTGTCCAGTTTATTGGGTGGGATGGGGGATGGGGTTGGGGAGGGGGGGTTGAATCATGTGATTCTGTGCTTTGCCACCACTTCTCATGGTAAAGAGAGAAAATGGTACTGGAACTAGGGAGCAATACACCCATTAGCCTAGGTTCACACTGCTGCGAATTCAAAATCGCGGTAAAATGCGCGATTTTACTGCGATTTCGCGGCCGCGATTTTGCCGCGATTTGCCGCGATTTCAGCCGCAATTTAATGTAAATCGCGGCCCGAAATCGCAAAAAGTAGTACAGGAACTACTTTTTGAAATCGCAGATGCGGTGTCGCACTGATTAGGACAGTGCCATTGCCGACATTTGCCGCCGATTTGAGATGCGATTTGACATGTCAAATCGCATCTCAAATCGTTCCAAATCGTACCCAGTGTGAACCAGGGCTTAATGTCTGGGTCCATGGAAAAGAGGTGGACAATGAAAACTTGCTTATAGCCATTAGGGTAGCTTTGTTTACCATTCAATGCCAATTTTGGCATATGTCCCTGGTTTTATTTCCAACGCCGGATTTTCTCTATTGCCTTGTTGGGTTCTATAGAGCTTGCTAAGTGTTTGCAGCTTTGTAGGTTTCGTACAGAGATAACAGAAAGGTCAGACATCCAGAAAACCTGGGCACATACAAATGCAGCACCATTTTTATTTTTTTTTTGCTTGGAAAAACAACTGTGCCGAACAAACTAGCCTACCGTTTGTTTCCATAGACAATCTGCAGTGTTCAGTCTTTGTCAGAATTAATGAGCCAGGCATAGCCTGTAGCAATCAAAGTAATTTACCATTGCCATTAAAATATAATTTGTTCCAAATTAGCTCTTTACTTTGGGATCATTTCTATTGCTTGCCCATAATGTTGCTATTGTTCTTTTTTACTTGTTATATCTATCGGTATATCATCTAAGAACATATTAAAACCATTAATACACAGTGTGCAGTGGTTTCATAAAATCTGTATGTGGGAAATGAGATGGAGGGGAATGAAATGGATAGGATGGCACAGATCTGCTTGTGTAACATGGTCCTCACCCCATCTTCCTTTTCTCTATCAGTTGCAGTTTTCTGAAGTGCTTATAAAATGGCGCCGATTCTTCCACCAGCTGGCAGCAGATCAGGGCAAAGCTGGGTTAGCCGCTGTCGAAATTGAACTGGAAGTGGAAAAGTTACAAGTAAGCTATCACCCATTATCCAAGTATTAAATGGCTTATATACACTGCTGTGGAAGAAACAATTTTAGAGAAGCCAAGGAGAGAAAAAATAGAAAAGGCGCTAAAGGAAATGTAATGTGTGTTCCATTTTCGGTTGATATTGTCTTCAGAATAATTTCTTTGTTGCAGTGTATACAAAGTGATAATTTCTACAGGTCTTCTGAATAGCTCCTAGTCAGCTTAGTTAGGATTTCCTGCTAGGCATGTATTTCATAGCAGAGACAGGCCATGTCATTTATGTCAGCTGTAAATTCTGTTTTTACAGGGCTTTTTGTGTCTTTTGCTTCCAAGGTAATTATAGATAAGAGATCAGTTCAAATTGCAGATGCACATAGGAACGGCAGGCCTGGGAGAAAGCAATGTATATAAATGTTTAATAAGGTGAAAATAAGGCCGGGCTTTTTAATAGTTTAAATCCTTCCTGGACCGTTAATTATGCAGATCAGTTTTGGTATCACTGTTCTTGCAGTCCTGGTATATTTAAATAGGCAACTATAAAGGTATGAGGAAAGATAATATATATATATATATATATATATATATATATATATATATATATATATATAAATATATATATATATATATATATATATATATATATATATAATATATTTATATATTATCTTGAATTAAAAGCAAAGCTTCTTGGCTCACTGTAAAAATAGTGTTAACCCAGCCTCAATATGTTTGCATGCGGCTCACAGCAGGGGGTCCAATGCGTCACCGTTTTTAGGTCCAATTTCAGCCCAAATTTTTGGCTGAATTCTGACCTGAAATGGATCAAAAGACGCACAGGGCTCCTGTGCAAATTTGCACCGGATTCGTAATGGAGATATGTGAACCGGTTCCGTAGAGAGACGGTCAAAATCTCCTGCTATTGCGAATCCAATTCGCAGTAGTGTGAACCCAAGCTGACATTAGTATAAACCAGCTACTTTTTCCTTAACGGGGAACTGCAGCCTGCTCACATAATTTGTAATAAAAACATCTTTGCCCTTGTGAAGCTTCCCTCGAACCACTTTGCATATTATTTTATATATACTGTGATTCTGTAATTGCCAAATATGCTGCAGAATCTCCCTCCTCCTGGCTGCAACCATTTTAACTGTGGGCAGCTGAAGCTGCTGCCTGTTCATTTCCTGGATTTATAGACACAGAGGCACACCACTAGCTCTGCAGCTCTCATTGGCCCTCTTATGACTCATCCCCCTCCCTGGCAAACTCTTACAAGGGTGAGAGCGCGCTGTGCATGATGTCATAAGCCTAGGCAAATGACCAGACAAACAGGAAGTGGGCTGTATAAGGCATTTACTGGCAGAAAAAAATGTTTTACTATCCAAATTTAAAACAACAAGGGCAGAAGATTTAATAGAAAGTTGAAAAAAATTACTGAAGTTCCGCTTTAAGTCTGTAAGCACTCTAGATGTGTTTTATACCAAATTTTTATAGCTTAGGTTTGATCTTGAAAGAATCAGGTTGCTCTGGACCAGGGGTCTCCAAACTAGGGCTGCAGGTCACATATGGCTCGCTACAAGATTTTATCTCACCCACAGCAACCTTAACCATATGGTAATATGGAGGTAGTATATCCACTGCTAATAAGCCAACCATGACCCTGCCATCTGAAAGGTAAGATGGGACTCTGCTGGGTAAACAAGGATGCAAGGAGGGACTCTGCAGGGCACTCCTGTATGCAGACGGAGGCTGCAGATTTTTTTTTGGGCCCGTGACGATCTGAAAAATATACGATGTGGCCAGTGGTGGCTGGTGCTCCATTTTTTTTTTAGGGGGGCGCAAACAAAATCACAAAACCACCCCCCCCCCCCCCCAACGTCACTCACCCGTGATTGGGCTTACAGACAGACAGATAGATAGATAGATAGATAGATAGATAGATAGATAGATAGATAGATAGATAGATAGATAGATAGATAGATAGATAGATAGATAGGATATAGATATTAGATAGATGGATGGATGGATGGATAGATATAGAATAGATAGATAGATAGATAGATATAGAATAGATAGAGAAATAGATAGATAATCGATAGATAGAGATATGATAGATAGATAGATAGCTATAGATATAGAATCGATAGATGGATAGAGAGATAGATAGATTAAGATAATAGATAGATAGAGAGATAGATAGATTAAGATAATAGATAGATAGAGAGATAGATAGATAGATTTGGAATAGAAAGAGAGAGAGAGAGAAAAAGAGAGAATACAGACCTATACACACAGCATGAGCTGCATGACTCTAGGAGGTTGCAGAGCTGGGGGAGCCCTCGTGTTACACATACTGGAGATGTGTAATAACACTAACAGCCCCATCCAGATTACTGTCCCCAGGAAATGTGCTAAAAGCTTCTCAGCCCTTCACTGTACTCTCCCCTCCTTCTACCTCCCAGATCCACTACACACAGGACACTGCTGCTGCACGTTCTGACAGCACAACACAAGAGTTCTCTGCCTAATTACCTGCTAGCAGCTCAGTGAGATGTCCCGATGTTCACACTAGTGAGGATGAGTCACTGAGAAAACCGGAGGTGATTGGCTGGTCCGATAAAAGCACCGCCCTAAGTCCTATGGACCAGCCAATCACTAACCACCAACAGGACACATCCAGCACAGAGTGGTTGTGCGAGCGCGGAGCTTTGCGCTCCATGGGCAGTATAAAAGCCAGCCGATAGATTTGCTTGCCCAGTCTCACGATTTCGATGACATCATGCTTCCCACAGCACCTCTGTGGCCGGCGCTCCGCCCCCTCCACACACACACACTTAAAGGGACATGTTATAAAAAAAAAGTCATTTTTTTTTTAATTTTTTTTTTTAATTTTGTTTTTTTTGTTGATGAGTAGCTTTGGGGGGGCGGCGCCCCTGTGCCCACTATGGACGGGCCGCCACTGGATGTGGCCCTCGTCCTGAAAAGTTTGGAGACCCTTGTTTCAGGCAGCATATCCGCCATTCTGTCAACAAGTCAGCCTTGGTGTCTTACATTTTGGATGTGGTTGTGCTGCACAAGCGGAATTCCTTGGAAGCTACATACATTGCTTCGCTATAGCTTAGATTGGATATGGGACATTGAGGGGGAAGGCTTGACTGGCAGCCCATGGACCAGGCACAAAGGTGGCACTGCTTCTACTGGATGTACTATAGTTCAGTGGTCCCCAACCTTTTTGGCACCAAGGACCGGTTTGTGGAAGAATATTTTTCCAAGGCCCGGTAGGAGGAATCGCCATGTGTTGCGTTAGCGGTTAGTGCGGGAACCCTGCAAATCTATTGCGGGTTCCCGCATCACATGTTTTGCGGCAGTTCACATTGCCCTATGCGAACTGCTGGGAGTGTCATTTAAAAGTTAACACCCCCAAATCCGTTCGCATATCGCAGTGCGATCTGCAAACTCGAACAGGAATCGGATCGCATGGGTGTTCACACCCATGCGATCCGTTTCTGCTACGAAAAAAAAAGGGTCCTGTGCGAGTTTGATGTGAATTCAGCCATACAATTTTTATGGCTGAAATCGCATCGTACAGAGATCGCATGTGATGTGCACTGCAGTCCCAGTATAAAAACGATTAAATGTCCCAGTATAAAAAAAATATTAGTTTTTTTTATATACTGGGACATTTAATAATTTTTTTTATACTGGGACATTTAATGTCCCATAATAAAAATAATAATAAATGTCCCAGTATAAAACAATATGCATGTCCCTCCGCAGTGCCCACTGTACTTACAGTCTCAGGGCGGGAATGTGAGGGGAGCCGTTCGCTTGCGGGAATACATAGAGGGGGAGGGCGGAGAGATGACGTAATTCTCTCTCTCTCTCTCTCTCTCATCGGGCGGCTACGTGTAGCGTAGCCTTGCGGCCCTGTATGTTAGGGCGGGACAGCGGCACTGATTGGCCAGGAGGATCACACAATGGGCGGGCTCGGGAGTGCAATGCTCTGCACCTCGGCCACCACAGTGAAATAATTTAAAGTTCCTCAAGCGGCCCGGTACCGTTTGATCCACGGACCGGTCCGCGGCCCGGGGGTTGTGGAACACTGCTATAGTAGACATTCAGTCTCCTGGCCAACAAAGGCTGATGTTTGCCTAGTAGAGTAGAGAAGAGAGTTTCCCAGACAACATAACAAAATATAGAAGGCAGAATGTATGTATGTATGTATGTATGTATGTATACATGTCGTATGTTACTGCTGTGCCCTTACCTCCACTTTTAAATCATTTATAGAACTTGGTTAACTAAGCATATGTTCTACTTGAGTTCTTTTCATTCATTTCACACTAAAGGCATTCTGCCTATTTAAATATGACTTT
Source organism: Rana temporaria (assembly GCF_905171775.1). Classification (NCBI taxonomy): domain Eukaryota; kingdom Metazoa; phylum Chordata; class Amphibia; order Anura; family Ranidae; genus Rana; species Rana temporaria. The sequence continues at coordinate 219,566,953 of NC_053489.1, forward strand.
CTTTTCAGGAAAGTTTGGCCAAACTAGGAATTGCTACAAAAGATGAAAGTCATAACTGGTTCACGGGTGAAAATCTTGGACTATCAGGGTATGCTTTAATGAAGATTTTGTAATTTTAAAAATGTGTGTGCTTATTTTTTATTGCAGTCAAAGCCCACATGTGATTTTTCAAAGTGAAGTAAACCAACACTTGGAATTGGAATGCTAATCGTTTGTAACTGGTTGCTGTTAGAGCACTTCTTACACCATCTTACACCATATAATGTGATATATCTGTAGTATGCAATTCTAATCACACACAATAATCAGACTGTTTACCAATAACAATACAATGTTTTACATGTGTGTTTTTTATTTTTATTTTTTTCATATTCAAACTTTAACTGCTGACATTTACTAATTGGACACATACCTGTACCCGGATCTAAAAATGCGCTCACCTGAGGGGGTATCTGGGACCGTATTTGTTTCTTAATGCCAGCACCTTAACTGTGGCCTACTGGCTGTTACCACTGCACATCGTGACTGGTCCTGCAGTATTCTGAGACCTGTGATGTGTCCCAGAAGACTGCCAAATGTCAGAGGGGTGGGGAGGGAGGCCTTAAAATGGAACTCCCCTTTTTTGTGTGGAGTTTCGCTTTAAGTTGTTCCAGCTCTATAGAGTCCACTCCTGTAGATTATTGCTGCATTGACCTTAAGCCTCCTTTAACCACTTCAGCCTTGGAAGGTTTTACCAACTTCCTGACCAGGCCATTTTCTGCGATACTGCACTTTGTTACTTTAACTGACAATTGAGCGGTCATTCGACGCTGAACCCACATAAAAAAATAAATAAAAAAAAAAACATTTAATTTTTTTTCCCCACAAATGGACCTTTCTTTAGGTGGTATTTGATCACCTCTGCGATTTTTTATTTTTTCCGCTATAAACTTAAGACATTTATTCTCTTGTATGCTTTAATAAGAACTTATGAAAAAAAAGCAACTATTTTGAAAAATATTTTTTACTTTCTCCTATAGAACATTCATCGATTTAGGCCAATTTGTATTGTGCTACATATTTTCGCTAAACCGAAAAAGCATATATTGATTGCTTTAGACAAAAGTTATAGCGTCTACAAACTATGGGATAGATTTAGGGACTGTTTTTTTTTTTTTTTTTTTTTTTTAACTAGTAATGGCGGTGGTCCGCTTTTTTTTTTTTTTTTTTGGCGGGACTGCAACATTTCAGCAGACAAATCTGACACTTGATGACACTTTTTGGGGAGCGATGATACAGTGATCAGTGCTTAAAAAAAATGCACTGACACTGTATACATGACACTGGCAGTGAAGGGGTTAACATGAGGGAAGAGAGACATCTGTGTTCCTGATTAGCAGAAATCACAGATGTCTGTCTGACAGGAGGACGATCTGCCTTGTTTACATAGGCAGACCGTCCTGTCTCTCCAGCGAGCGATTGCGGGTTGTCGGTGACCATCGCGGCCACCAGAGACCGGTACAGGTACGTAATGTTGAGCTTAATGGTCGCCCTACGGCAGTAAATGTACGTGAGGTGGTCCTTAAATGGTTAAAGGGTATGCACAAAAGACCACCTTAGAAAAGTATGGTATGCCCACAGGTGCTTTAAGCCCATGAAGACCTGTAGGGTCATGTAAAAAAAAAATATATATATATATATATATATATATATATATATATATATATATATAGTGATATTGTTTTTTTTTTCATTTGTTGTTCTGAAGTATGAAATCCTGCCTAATAATATTTATATATGTATATTAAAGTTTTATATATATATATATATATATATATACATACACACACACATAGTGTGTGTGTGTATATGTATATATGTGTGTGTAATATATATATATATATATATATATAATATTGTGTGTGTGTGTGTGAGACAGATTGTTTGTTTTGATTTATGATTTATTTTTTATTTTTTTGAGAGAGATAAGAGTTAAGGCCCTCTTGTCAACTTATGCTCTGCAGTGTGTGTTCCATTTAGAAAATTGGAAATTCACTCCTTGTCCCAGAGACTCAACAGCAGGCAAGCCAAGCGTAAATTTCTATAAAGTGGTAGGAATTCCCTTGTTAGACGGTTGGGAACAAGTGTTCCCATTCTATGATTTACGTTAACTTTAGGTAATGTCTTGGCAAAAATGGTCACAGGGACAAATTGTGTGAATCCACCTAGTGGGGGATACAGACAGTTGAAAATTGACAGGGCTTCTAATCCTTCCATACTCCATCCATAACGGATATATAAGTTTTGACTATACATACGCATTAAGAGAAATGGAGGGTTTAATGGATAGGTGTCTACTGCTGGGGCAAATTATACACAGCTGCTCATGGGTCCAGAAGTTTGGATGCCCCACATTTGTGATTTGGAAAATAGGCCTCTATCTTATTCCTGGATGTTGAACTCTGAAGCTTTCCTAAGGAGCATCATATATTTGGTGATTGCAAAATACACAAGTAAAAGCTGCATTACATTATAGACAGAGATTATTCATCTTGCTGCACAGTTTGGTCACTTGGCCCCCAGCAAAATAGGTATGATTTAAATCTGAACCCTTTGTGATGACTAGCCTTTTTAATGTCCATGTATACTTCAAATTCGCATTGTATATTACTGCATGTCAGCTAAGCTTATCTGGATTTTGCCCAACAACAGAAATGAGAAAAAAAACTGAGGCTCTTCTTATGAGTCATGATATTCTACTGTGTGTGCATCTGTGACATTGTGCTTAGATTGCAGAAATACAAGTGTAAAGGGAAGATTATCTCAGATGTATAAATAAACCAAGCACATTGAGTGGAATTGACAAAGACTGGCACACACGGAAAAGTGGTCCACTTTTCAAAGTGAAGCTTCCTGTGCAAAAGTCCTCAGATGAGTAAGCTTGGTTGAACTAGGTTGTTTTTGGTGCATAGAAAAAAAGAGGTGTGTGTGTGTGTGTGTGTGTGTGTGTATATATATATAATATGTGTGTGTGTGTGTGTGTGTGTGTGTGTGTATGTATATGTATGTGTGTATGTGTGTGTGTATATATATATATTGTAAAGTAGTGAGTGTACAGCTTGTATAACAGTGTAAATTTGCTGCCCCCTCAAAATAACTCAACACACAGCCATTATTGTCTAAGCCCCAAGAAACAAAGTGAGTACACCCCTAAGTGAAAATATCCAAATTCGGGCCAAAGTGTCAATATTTTGTGTGGCCACCATTATTTTCCAGCACTGCCTTAACTCTCTTTTGCATGGAGTTCACCAGAGCTTCACAGGTTGCCACTGGAGTCCTCTTCCACTCCTCCATGATAACATCACAGAGCTGGTGGATGTTGGAGACCTTGCCCTCCTCCACCTTCCAGGGTTTAGGTCTGCAGATATTCTTGGCCAGTCCCTCACCTTTACCCTCAGCTTCTTTAGCAAGGCAGTTGTCGTCTTGGAGGTATGTTTGGTGTCGTTATCATGTTGGAATACTGCCCTGTGGCCCAGTCTCCGAAGGGAGGGGATAATGCTCTGCTTCACTGTCACAGTACATGTTGGCATTCATGGTTCCCTCAATGAACTGTAGCTCCCCAGTGCCGTCGGCACCCATGTAGCCCCAGACCATGACACTCCAACCACCATGCTTGACTGTAGGGAAGACACACTTGTCCTTGTACTCCTCACCTGATTGCCGCCACGCATGCATCTGACCCAAATAAGTTTATCTTGGTCCCATCAGACCACAGGACATGGTTCCAGTAATCCATGTCCTTAGTATGCTTGTCTTCAGCAAACTGTTTGTGGGCTTTCGTGTACATCATCTTTAGAAGAGGCTTCCTTCTGGGACGACAGCCATACAGACCCATTTGATGCATTGTGCGCCTTATGGTTTAATCCCCTTCAACCTCTGCAACAATGCTGGCAGCACTCATACACCTACATCCCAAAGACAACCTCTGGATATGACACTGAGCATGTGCACTCAACTTCTTTGGTCGACCATGGCGAGGCCTGTTCTGAGTGGAACCTGTCCTGTTAAACTGAAGTATGGTCTTGGCCACCGTAAAAGATAGATGAAGGATGGATGGCTGCACTCCAAAAACCGTACAGGTTGTCTTTTATTAAATGAACAGCAGATACATCACCAGATCAAAACAACAGGAACAGGGGAACAGCCGACGTTTCGCACAAAATCAGTGCTTATTCATGGTCTTGGCCACCGTGCTGCAGCTCCGTTTCAGGGTCCTGGCAATCTTCTTATAGCCTAGGCCATTGATGGTGAACCTTGGCACCCCTAGAGTAGAAATCGCCAAGACACGTGATCACTTATAGTCTCCTTTTGTTTGGCTCCACCATTTTCATTATAATGGTGCATGCGCAAATGAGCTGTAGGGCTCTGGTTTTCAAGTCCTGCCAGAGCCCTTTGGCACATCTGCACATGCGCAGGAGATTTCCCGAGCATGCATATAGTAAAGTTACAGAACTTCCATACCAACATTTCTTGTGCACTGAGGCGTACTAACTATGGGGCGGGAGGGGGGCGGACCGCACCAGGTGTCACACATTAGGGGGGTGTCAGGCGGCTCCCCCATCCTCCCCTGTATGAAAGAGTGGGCTTGGTAGTGCAGCGGCGATGTTATATGCTGACAGCGCAAGGAGAGCTCAGGCAGACTGACACTACTGTGCACCTCACTCTCTGTTAAATTCTTACAGCTCCGTGAGAACTCCTCCCCCCCCCCTCCTACAGGAATGGAAGAGGCTGCATAGGCTCAGCCTCCCCCCTCCCCTCTGTGCCCTGTCCATGCTCCGTGCAGCCCGTGCTCAGCAGTGTGTCTGAAAGGAACGTGTGGGCGGGAACATTCAAGCAAGCAACTAGCTGATAGCTAAAGAGCCTGGCGACCGAACTAGTGTGAGACTGGGGGCATCCTGGGAACATAAAGTGAGTTATCAGCACTGTGTCCAGACTTTGCCATCTCTCACAAATCCTTCACCCCCCCCCCCCCTCTTTCCTCTATTGTCCTCCAGCAGAGCCTTTCATTAACCCTATGCTGACAGTTGGCCCATTCCTTTAGCCAGGCTTTTCACTACTGTGTGATCATAGACATTGCATGTGATTCGCACCGCATTGCTGTGCAGATCACATGCGATGTCTGTGGCTGTGCGATGCGAATTCAGCCATACAAACTGTATGGCTGAAATTGCATTTGCACCAAAACCCTTTTTTGGTCTGCACTGGAATCGGATTGGATTTGTGTTTACACCTATGCAATCCGATTCCTGCACCATTTCACAGTTCTCACTGTGATCTGCCAACCGATCTGGGGGTGTCATTAATTTATATTGACACCCGTAGCAGTTTGCAAAGGACAGCGTGCAGGAATCGCATTGATTCCTGCATCGCATATATGTAAACCAGCACTCAAGTGGATTTACACTGATGCGCTACGGTTCAGTTGCAGTGCCGGTGTATATGCAGTTTTCCTGCTTTTACCTCCATTTTCACTACAGTCCCACAGACTTCTATTAGGTTACACATTTTTTGCAACATTTTCTGAAAGCGCACCAACTGTCCTCCTTACTGCGTCTTTGGTGAGCTTTCAGAAAACACCGTAAAATTACACAAGCTAATAGAAGTCTGTGGGGATGCAGCTAAAAATGGGGATTAAATGCAGAAAAACTGTGTATACCCCAATACTGCAACAAACTCCAGGACACCAGTGTGAACCCAAAGATTTCAGGGTGCTGTGTAATGTAAAGGGGTCCAGAGGGTGCTGTGTAATGTAAAGGGGTCCAGAGGGTGCTGTGTGATGTAAAGGGGTCCAGAGGGTGCTGTGTAATGTATAGGGGTCCAGAGGGTGCTGTGTAATGTATAGGGGTCCAGAGGGTGCTGTGTAATGTATAGGGGTCCAGAGGGTGCTGTGTAATGTATAGGGGGTCCAGAGGGTGCTGTGTAATGTATAGGGGTCCAGAGGGTGCTGTGTAATGTATAGGGGTCCAGAGGGTGCTGTGTAATGTATAGGGGTCCAGAGGGTGCTGTGTAATGTATAGGGGTCCAGAGGGTGCTGTGTAATGTATAGGGGTCCAGAGGGTGCTGTGTAATGTATAGGGGTCCAGAGGGTGCTGTGTAATGTATAGGGGTCCAGAGGGTGCTGTGTAATGTAAAGGGGTCCAGAGGGTGCTGTGTAATGTAAAGGGATCCAGGAGTTGCAGGGTGCTGTGTAATGTGCAGGGTGCTGTGTAATGTAAAAGGGCCTAGAGGTGCAGGGTGCTGTGTAATGTAAAGGGGTCCCGAGTTTCAGGGTGCTGTGTAGTGTAAAGTGATCCAGCAGAGGTGCAGGGGGTTTTGTAATTTAAATGGGTCCAGGAGATGCAGAGGGTTTAGTAATGTAAAGGGGTCCAGTTGTGGAGAGGGGGTACACAATAGTGACAGAGATTGAAGGGTGCAGAGGTATGCAGGGGGCACAGTGGGGTGTTTTTACATTTTAAAGTTGGGGGGGGGGGGGGCAGATATAGGAGTCGCCCCGGGTGCCAAATGCTCTAGGTACGCCCAGGGCCGGATTAACAATGGGGCTGATGGAGCTGCAGCTCCAGGCCCCTTTCTCAAGATAGGCCCATCTTTTTTAAGATCGAATTTGGGGGGTTGTAGCTCGATGACCAGAGGTCACAGAAACCCCACATTTGGGGGTAAGCATGGGAAGAGCTACCCCACAACTGGTTAAAATATGGGACGGCTATCATTTATGGTTCCGGAGATACGGGCCTGCTTGCACAGCCTGTCAGAAGCTACATTCAGAGCGTCCAATATAAATACAAGCTGACACACTACAGCAGACTGATAGGATCACAGTGCTTATAATAATTATTTGTATATTACTCATGGTAATTAACCCCTTGTCACCCAGGCCAATTCTGACACTTCTCTACTACATGTAAAAATCATCATTTGTTTTTTGCTAGAAAATTACTCTATGGTGGTCTTTGCACTTTTTATGTTGCAGGGTACAGAGCTGCACGATTCTGGCTAAAATGAGAATTGCAATTTTTTTGCTTAGAAGATAGATCACGATTCTCTCACGATTGTTGCGGCGTAACATCATCTTTCACATAAAAAAAAAAAATGGGCTAACTTCACTGTTTTGTTTTTATGGTTTTTATTATTCATTGAAGTGGGAAAATGCAGTGTGACATAACATATTGCAGCAATAGCCATTGTATTCCCTAGAGTAAAATATATATAATGTTTGGCAGTTCCAAGTAATTTTCTAGCAAATAATATTGCTTTCTAACTTAAGAAACAAGTGTTGGACTTTAAGTGGTTAAATTTAGTTACAATGTTAGTTAGCTACAATGTTTCATTTTGTTTACAAACTTCGCAGACTGCCCAGATTTGTTCTTTACACACAGAAATGTATCCCTTTGATCTAAGAAGGAAGTGTCAGTTACAATGTTTCCTGTTAAAAACTTGGCAGACTGCCCAGATATTTTCTTTTGACAGCTGAAAGTCTCTCCACTTGTTACATGAAAGAATCAGCAAACTCTGCATTGAAGATCATCAGGGGGGTTGAATCGAGATCACAATTTTTTTAACGATTAATTGTGCAGCTCTAGCACGGTATTTGCGCAGCAATTTCTTTATCGTACATCACGGGACACAGAGCGGCATTCATTACTATATGGGTTATATGGAGTACCTTCAGGTGTAGACACTGGCAATCTCAAACAGGAAATGCCCCTCCCTATATAACCCCCTCCCATAGGAGGAGTACCTCAGTTTTTCCGCCAGTGTCTTAGGTGTTAGTCATGGTTTAGCTTGCCTCCACATCCTTGGGATTAGGTGAGCTAACCGGTTCTGTCCAAAAAAGCCTCAGCGCTAAAGTGGTCAGTAACCGGACCCCAAACCCTTGGGGTATAGCCCATAATGCTTTTCTTTTTAGAGAGCTGGACCCTGGGCCCAGAACTTAGAAACCTTTGGGTGCCTAATGTTTCTGTTGCCAGAGTGCTATATGGGCCCAGGACAGTGGATCCTTCATAGGAACCCAGGGCCTGAAGGTCTAGACATCCCCACCGAGATGGGGGAAGATTGGGCCTCTTGCTTGGCAAAGTCCTGCGGCATGGAGCAGGTAAGTGAGGGGAAAACTTGCGGAACTTGGTTCTTAGCAGGTTTTTTCTGGGGGGTCACAGGGGACATGCCTAAAGTTATGCACTGCATCTGGCAAACTAGTCACATATCATAAAGATAGGATGGCTCTATATGTATTATTCCCCATAAGATGTGACCTCCCTTGTAGTGTTGGAAAAGCATTGAGTGGGGCCTGTGTGATATAAAAGTATATATGTGTGTCAGAGAGCTGTGCTTACCTGCAAGCCTCCAGGCGATGCTCCATTCAGTCTTCCTCCTCACGGCCTGCAAAGCAGGCAAAACGCTGACCTCCTCATGGTTCCAGGCTGCAGGCTGCAGTTTGCTGGAGCAGAGAGGTCCCTTCCTCCCAACCCCACCCCCCCCTGTCGGGAGGGGCATTTCCTGTTTGAGATTGCTGGGGGGGAAGGGCGGGTCAGTGGCTTAAGGAAGGGGCGGCCCTTCCTTGTTTGTTCCATATAGCTCATTCAATACTTTGGAACTGAGGAGGAAAGACCAGAACGGCAAGCACGGGGCGCCGAGGACACACAGTGGCCAGAAAGAATATTGCAGTCTTCAGAAAGACTGTTTTCAAGCCTAGGAATAGGCTGTTTCTTTTCCATCTCATAGTTTTTCTTGCAATACTACTCAGGGGGACAGAATGTTTTTTCTTTCCTAGATTTGAAAAAAAAAAAAAAAAAGATTTTTTTTTGAAAAAAAAAAAAAAAAAAAAAGTGTCATCTAGGGGAGAGGAAGCATTTTTTTATCCCCCAAACAGGTGTTTGGGCATTTAACTATTTATAAGTCCCAGGTACCAATAAGTAGCAGGTGTACCTCGGTATTGTACCATGGCATCAAAAAACAAGGGTACAAGAGGTGGGGATTCCCCCAGAGAGTCTGAGGTCTCGGACAAAGCTATGCCGCTGCTTTCCCCACAGGGAGCCTTGGGGCCATCGGGATCTGGGGCTGGAGCTGACGCGGGTCAGTCCAACCCTAAGATGGTCACGGAGGAGGTATTACTCACCTCTTTAAAAGAGATGCAGAAAAGCATGGGTAAAATGATAGCCGCAGCTATGCGGGGCAGTAAGCGGAATAGATCTCCGTCGCCCGAGCGCGGACCCTCAGAAGAGGAGGTCCTTTCCTCAGGGGAATTGGACGACCTCTTGGACAAGGACCAAGTAGGTTCAGGGATCGAGGATCCGGATACAGAGGAGTCTGGGGCAGTCTCCCTGAGGGAGAGCTGGTGGATTCAAGGATTGTCGGACTTGGTCCATAGGGCATTCAACTTGCCAGTACCAGATCTCCAGGTATCGACGGTTTCAGCTTTGGGCTCACTGAGGGCGCCTCAAAGCAATGCTGTGTTTCCGATCCATCCTCTATTAGAGGGAGTTTTGTTCCAAGATTGGAACAAGCCAGATAAGATCTTCTTACCACCTAAGAAGTTCTCTGTCCTATATCCTATGGAAGAAAAATTTTCCAAAAGATGGGCTACTCCTGCAGTGGACGCAGCCATCTCATGTGTTAACAAATCGTTAACATGCCCTGTAGAAAACATACAGGTGTTCAAGGATCCAGTTGATAAGCGCTTGGAAGCACTACTTAAGAACTCCTTCACTACTGCAGGGGCAGTAGTACAGCCAGCTGTGGCTGCGATTGGGGTCGCTCAAGCATTATCGGATCAATTTAAGCAGATGCTTAAACTTATTCCTGCCCAGCAGGCAGAAGAATTTTCGGATGTCCCTAAGGCCATATGTTTTACGGTAGACGCAATCAAGGATTCTATCCAGCAAGCGTCACGTTTATCGTTATCCCTTATCCATATGAGAAGACTCTTATGGTTAAAAAGCTGGGAGGCTGAGCCCCCATGCAAGAAGCTCCTGGTAGGGTTCCCCTTCCATGGAGGACGACTCTTCGGAGAAGACCTAGATAAATACATTCAGACCATTTCAAACGGCAAGAGTACTCTCTTGCCAACTAAGAAGAAGGTTCAGGGGCCTGCGTTTAAACGACAGTATTCCCCTGGGCAGGGGCCCTCTAATGCCAAGCAGTATCGACGGCCTCCTGCAAAAGCAAACTTCGGCTTCAACAGCAAATCACAAGGACAGGCTGTTAGAGGCAAAAGGCAGTGGTTTCGCAAACCAGCAAAACCAGCCCCCAAGCCAACCTTATGAAGGGGCGCCCCCACCCACGAAGGTGGGGGGAAGGCTGCGACTCTTTTCAGAGATTTGGGAAGCCAGCATTCCCGACGAGTGGGTACGGTCTTCCGTGGCCACAGGCTACAAATTAGATTTCCTAAGGTTTCCTCCTCCTCATTTCCAGAAGTCGAGGATTCCAAACGATCCGGAAAAGGGAGCCGCATTAAGATCGGCATTAGATCATCTACTTTCCCAGGAAGTAATAGTAGAGGTACCAGTCCTGGAACAGGGGCTGGGTTTCTACTCCAACCTATTCATCATCCCAAAATCCAATGGAGATGTCAGGCCAATTTTGGACCTAAAGATGGTAAATGCATATCTAAAGATCCGCTCATTTCGGATGGAATCCGTGCGGTCAGCAGCTGCCACACTCCAGAAGGACGACTTCATGGCGTCCATAGACATAAAGGATGCCTACCTTCATGTTCCAATTTATCAGCCACATCAAAGATATCTACGCTTCATGGTGGCTTCGTGTCACTTCCAATTCGTGGCGCTTCCCTTCGGGTTGGCTACGGCCCCCCGGGTGTTCACGAAGGTCCTAGCTCCGATCCTAGCCAAGCTAAGGATCCAAGGGGTCACGATCCTAGCATACCTGGACGACCTCCTAGTCATAGACCACTCGTCTCCCGGCTTGGAGCGAGCAGTGGCCCTCACGGTCCAATACCTCGAGAGGTTCGGCTGGGTCCTAAATCGAGAAAAGTCAGCTTTCCAGCCCACAAGGCAGTTGGAATATCTCGGCATGAGATTAGACACAGAACAACAAGGAGTGTTCCTACCTCTGAGGAAGGTAAAAGCCATCAAGGAATTAATCCTACTGGTTCTAAGCACTCGCATCCTACAGGCAGCCATCCTGTCAGCATGGAGCAGAAGGCCACAGGCCTTGGATATCCCGTTGCCGCTCTTATCAAGAGTCCGACAAAGTCTGTGTTGGTGGTTAGACCCTCAGAATCTACTGAAGGGGAAGTCTTTCAGCCCAGTGGCTTGGAAGATAGTGACCACAGATGCCAGCCTGACGGGCTGGGGAGCAATTTTGGATGGTTGCACTCGCCAAGGTACTTGGGCAAAGCCAGAGAAGCAGTTGCCCATCAACATCTTGGAGCTCAGAGCTGCTCGACTAGCCCTCAGGGCTTGGACGTCAAAATTGCAGGGGTTCCCGGTGAGAATTCAATCAGACAATGCCACGGCCGTGGCATACATAAATCACCAAGGGGGAACCAGGAGTCAAGCCGCTCAGAGAGAGGTGAGCTTGATTCTCCTATGGGCAGAGGCGCATGTGCCCTGCATATCGGCAATATTCATTCCAGGAGTGGACAACTTTCAGGCGGACTTCTTAAGCCGCCAGACTCTATGGCCGGGGGAATGGTCTCTGCATCCACAAGTCTTTCAAGCACTCTGCCAAAGATGGGGAGTGCCGGACGTGGATATCATGGCATCGAGACTCAACAAGAAACTAGACAGGTTCATATCCCGCTCAAGGGATCCGATGGCCTGCGGAACCGATGCGTTGGTTTGCCCTTGGCATCAGTTCAAACTTCTTTATGCGTTTCCCCCGCTCCAGTTACTACCCCGCCTGCTGCGCAGGATCCGGGTGGAACACATACCAGTCATCCTGGTAGCTCCAGCATGGCCCAGAAGGGCATGGTACTCACTCATCCTAAAGATGGTAGTGGGAGACCCTTGGACTCTTCCTCTACGGCCAGACCTGCTATCGCAAGGTCCGATCCTCCACCCTGCCTTACGGCATCTAAATTTGACGGCCTGGAAGCTGAATCCCTGATTCTCAGGGGTAGAGGTCTGTCTCAGAAAGTAGTCTCTACCCTAATCAGAGCCAGGAAACCGGTCTCTAGGGTGATTTATTACAGGGTCTGGAAGGCCTATGTAGGCTGGTGTGAGTCCAAGCGATGGCTTTCTCGCAAATTTACCATCGATAGAGTATTAAGTTTTCTCCAGCTAGGAGTGGATAAAGGATTGGCATTAAGCACAATCAAAGGACAGATTTCTGCTCTGTCAGTGTGGTTTCAGCGGCCGCTGGCCACCCACTCGCTGGTTAAGACCTTCCTTCAAGGGGTCTTATGTATTAGACCTCCAGTTAAATCCCCGCTTTGTCCGTGGGATTTAAATCTTGTTCTGTCAAGTTTACAGAAACAACCGTTTGAGCCGTTGGCTGAAATTCCTTTGGTTCTACTGACAAGGAAGTTAGTATTTTTGGTTGCCATAGTTTCCGCAAGAAGAGTTTCGGAGCTAGCGGCCTTATCCTGTAAGGAACCATATCTTGTTTTTCATAAGGACAGGGTCGTTCTCCGCCCTCATCCTTCCTTCCTACCGAAGGTCATATCCAGTTTTCATTTGAACCAGGATTTGGTATTACCATCCTTCTTCCCTAAACCTACTTCCAGAAAGGAAGGGTTGCTGCATACCTTGGATATTGTCAGGGCCATGAAGGCCTATCTTAAAGCTACAAAGAAGATCCGGAAAACAGATGTGCTGTTCATTCTACCGGATGGGCCCAAGAAGGGGCAGGCAGCTGCAAAGTCCACCATTTCTAGGTGGATTAAGCAATTAATCACTCAGGCCTACGGCTTGAAAGGGTTGCCTCCTCCAGTATCATTAAAGGCTCATTCTACTAGAGCCATGGGCGCCTCCTGGGCAGCACACCACCAGATCTCTATGGCTCAAGTTTGCAAGGCGGCAACCTGGTCTTCTGTCCACACGTTTACAAAATTCTACAAGTTGGACGTAAGAAGGAATACTGATACTGCCTTCGGGCAGGCAGTGCTGCAGGCTGCAGTTTGAGACCCTCGGATTCCGGGGGCTCCTCTTTTTTGAGTTAAATTTAAAATTTAAAATTATTTTTCTCAACTAAGTTGGATTTATTATGATTTGAGTATATCTCTAAATTAAATCCTTTTGTCTTGGAGATGTTCTCCCTCCCCTCATTGTAAGCATTGCTTTGGGACATCCCATATAGTAATGAATGCCGCTCTGTGTCCCGTGATGTACGATAAAGAAAAAGAGATTTTTAATACAGCTTACCTGTAAAATCTTTTTCTTGGAGTACATCACGGGACACAGAGCTCCCACCCCTCTTTTTTGAGGACCATTTTGGGAGGCATACTGCTTGCTACAAAACTGAGGTACTCCTCCTATGGGAGGGGGTTATATAGGGAGGGGCATTTCCTGTTTGAGATTGCCAGTGTCTACACCTGAAGGTACTCCATATAACCCATATAGTAATGAATGCCGCTCTGTGTCCCGTGATGTACTCCAAGAAAAAGATTTTACAGGTAAGCTGTATTAAAAATCTCTTTTTTTCAAACATGTTTTTTTGGAAAAAAATGTTTCATTCATTAAAAAAACTGTTAGTTAGTTAAGTTAGCACAATTTCTTTTGGTATCCTAAGCGATGCTTTACATTTTTTTAGGTTACATGTTTAGAGTTACAGAGGAGGTCTAGTACTAGAATTATTGTTCTCGCTCTAACGATCGTGGCGTATGTAACCTGTGTGTATCTGGCTCTGATACTACCAGTGCCTACTCATCCACTGACTAGTATCTCTCCCCAGCCTGTCCCCACACACCCTCTCACCTGTCCCCACACACCCTCTCACCTGTCCCCACACCCTCTCACCTGTCCCCACACACCCTCTCACCTGTCCCCACACACCCTCTCACCTGTCCCCACACCCTCTCACCTGTCCCCACACCCTCTCACCTGTCCCCACACACCCTCTCACCTGCTGACCTGTGGATGGGGGAATCACTCCTGCAGTGTTATTGTGTTCTGCCAGTGCGTACAATCATCAGTGTTGCTAACTTTAGCTGGCAGCACTGATTGTTTTAAGAAAAAAAAACAGGCTGGTTGTACTCAAGTTGATTAATAGATTGACTTGTGTAAAACCAGCTAGCCCATACATAGATTGACTATGGCTGGTCTCTGCATAATTGGCGCAATTTCAATCCATGTATGACCCGCTTAACCACTACTCAGTCCCTAAATATCCTTCCACTCCTGTACATAGTGCTCACTGTCATACTCTCCACACTCCTCTCCTGTACATAGTACCCACTGTCATACCCTACACACTCCTCTCCTGTACATAGTGCCCACTGTCATACCCTCCACACTCCTCTCCTATACATAGCGCCCACTGTCATACCCTTCACACTCCTCTCCTGTACATAGTGCCTGCTGTCATACACTTCTCTCCTGTACCCTCCACACTCCTCTCCTGTACATACTGCTCACTGTCATACCCTCCACACTCCTCCTATACATAGTGCCCACTGTCATACCCTCCACACTCCTCTCCTATACATAGTGTTCACTGTCATACCCTCCACACTCCTCTCCTATACATAGAGCCCACTATCATACCATCTACATTCCGCTCCTGTACATACTGCCCACTGTCATACCCTCTGTAGAGATAAGGTAATATTACAACACCCTCCACACTCCTCTCCTGTACATACTGCCCCATCATACCCTCCACACTTCTCTCTGGTACGTACTACCCTCTGTCATACCCCCTCACTCTTCCTGTACATACTGCCCATTGTCATACCCTTCACACTCCTCTCCTGTACATAGTGCTTTTTTCCGTACCCTTTGTACTCCTCTCCTGTACATAGTGCCCGCTGTTAGACCCTCCACATTCCTCTCACTCACCTGCACATACTTCCCACTTATATACTGTCCATACTCCTCCCCTATGTCGCTTACCCACAAAAACAGTTCTTTAAAATTATATTGAATATCCTCAATGTTACCCTGCTCTCATGGGGTCTCCCTTCGGGGGAGCCCCACCTAGTACTGGGAGGGTTCTGTTTCGGCAGTCCCTCCGAGGAAGTTGGGTCCGTGTCGGCTTCGGTTGCTCGGACCACAGTACCTCAGTCCCCGTCTGGAGCCTAACGCCCCGGGGGATCAGGGTTTGGGTCCCTCTTCACAGGAGGACCACTTGACGTTGCACCCGTCTGCACGTTTTTGTGAACACTCTTTATGTGTGTGCACATTTTTTCTGCACCGGGTGGAGTTTTTTGGGTGTGTTCACACGCCATAGGCTTTTCAAAAAAAAAAAAAATCCTCAATGTTACCAGCTCTAGAATGGACACACTTTTGTTAGTTCAACTAAAGGAAATCTCAGTTCTCATATTTGTTCTGCCCCATTATTGGTACTCATTTAATTTTGTGATTACTACTATGATGTATAGAGGAACATCAGGGATCTCAGCTACTCTAAATATAGCACTTATATAAAAAAGTGGCCCTGAAAATATTTTTTAAATGTTGGCAACTGTGCACTTAGGCACTGCCCAAGGGCCACCGTCCACCGGGTCAGTAGGGGGCCTCATGAGAGGCTCCTGGGATCCTGTGATAATAAAGCGGTAGTAAACTTTCCTGACATTACTACTTTTTAGAGGCCCTGGGGTAGGTTATGCCACAATGTACAAGTATACACAGCATATTAGCACATTAGTGTACACTTCAATTTTCAGACTGAGCCCTCCAGTGCTGTGATGAATCAGGCGGGGCCTGGACACTTCCATCTTCACCCGGTCTTCCTTCTGGGTTCTGTGCCTTTGGTCACTTGCCTTGGCTGGGCTGCGTTCATGTCATTCCCACGCATTTATTTATTATTTATTACACCCCATTCACACCTCCGTGACAAAACGCCCGACGCCGGCCGCTCGTGCCGCTGGAAGGGAGAATTCCCATTGCTGTCTATGAGATGGTTCACATCTCATAGACGCCGTACACCTGCTGCATGAAAAAAAGTCCCGGACCCTTTTTTTCAGGCGGCATTGGCGTTCGGCCATCCAAAGCAATAGGAAGGATTTGTAAAAAAAAAGTTACACTATTCGCGGCAAAATACGCCGCGTACGCGGCGTTACTTGTCCCGGAGGTGTGAATGCAGCCTAAAAGGCCCCACCAAAATCCTCAGCACCAGGCCCATGATGTTCTTAATCTGGCCCTGGGTACGCCCCTGCTTGTGCATGCACAGATCTGCAGGTAAGCCACAATTGCACAGATTTGCCATATGGCTCTGTCAGGACCCAGAGCCTTGTGGCACATCTGTGCACACGCAGAATTCAGCAGATGGGGTAAACCTAAAAACACCATTCTCATCCAGGTGAAATGTGAAAGAGCAGCTTTGCAGCATAAAAAAAATGAAGATCCAAATGTGAGAGAGGGAGAAAATTAGTTATTTTAGGGTGAAAGTCCAATTTAAAATACAATTTTCTTGAGGGGAGTCTGTGGGTTATCTAAAGATGCTGGTTTTCTGGCTGCCATAAATCTCTAGTGGCTTTAACACTTGGGAATATTTTATATAAATTCACCCTTACAGTAGTAAATATTGCTTATGAACATTTGCCCAATTCAGAATAGCTGCTCCAACACCATTTGTCATTTTATCGAATATGTAGCAGTTGCATGGTTCGTGTTTGATCTGACAAGCGGTTATGGTTTTACAGCAGAATGTTGACCAGAGAAAACCCATACTATTCTTGGCTCATGTTCAAATTTAAAGCCATAGTAAAATCGCATCACCACAGCACACAGTGGGTGCCTTAAATGTATGCTGAGCTTTGCATGTGGGGGACTCGGTGGCCCGGATTCAGAGAGCAATTGCGCCTGCGTAACCATACTTACGCAGTGCAATTGCTGACTTGCTCCGGCGTTACGAATGCTTCTGATTCAGGAACATCGTAACGCCGACTGCAGCCTAAAATCTGCGTGGCATAAGGCTCTTATGCCACGCAGATTTTAGGCTGCATTCTTGCGATGACCGCTAGGGGGCGCTCCCATTGTGCTCAGTGTATAGTATGCAAATTGCATACTAACACCGATTCACAATGTTGCGCGGGCCCTGTGTACGCAAGTTACGGAGTTTCCGTATGGCGTCTTTAGCGTAAGGCTGCCCCTTCTAATAGTAGGGGCAGCCAATGCTAAAGTATACCCGCCGTTCCTGCGTCATGAAATTTGAATTTCACGTAGTTTGCGTAAGTGATTCGTGAATGGCGCTGGACGCCATTCACGTTCACTTTGAAGCAAATGACGTCCTTGCGACGTCATTTGCCGCAATGCACGTCTGGAAAGTTTCCCGACGGAGCATACGCTCGGCGCGGGAGCGCGCCTAATTTAAATGATTCCCGCCCCCTACGGGATCATTTACATTAGGCGCCCTTACGCAGGGCAAGTTTACACAGCGCCCCCGCAATTTACGGAGCTACTGCTCCGTGAATCGTGGGTAGCGCAGTAAATTTGCGGGGGCGCAGGGCAAAAACGCTGCCCTGTGCCTCCGTAAGAAAGGGGCAAATTCTACCTAAATCTGGGCCAGTGTTTATTACAGCTGATAGGTGAGAGGAAGCGTTTATGACAAGACAGGGTCTCTTCTATCATAAAAGCTCTGCCTGTCAGCAATTTTTTTTTTTTTAAGTGGATTTTATACCACTTTTAGTGTCCAGTAAATGTACAATGAATATAACAGTCCATTGGGTGAAGGTTACAGTAATCACCATTTGCTAGACAGATGTTGGTGATTGTTGCAAATACATTTGTATATACAGTGCTCATCATAAAAAGTACACCCCTTTTTGAAAAGTAAGATTTTAATCAAAATTTCAATGTGCACAAGAACAATTTCCAACATTTGGACAAGAATGGGTTCTATAGAACACTTGTTTAGTTCATTACAAGAAAGTAAGGTTATTAATATAACTTGGATTACAAGATCTTCAGTTTTACTCGGATTAGTTGATGCAAAAATGAATATACTCCACAACAAAAACTACTGCATCTAGTAATATTACCTCCATGATTTGTGAGGACAATGCAAAGTCTTCTAGGCAAGGAATGAACAAGTTGGCGACATATTGCAACATCTATCTTTTCCCTTTCTTCAAGAACAAGGTCTTTTAGAGCCTGGATGCTGGATGGAGAGTGATGCTCAGCTTGTCTCTTTAGAATTCCCAATAGGTGTTTGATTAGGTTCCGATCAGGAGGCATACTTGCTGAATCACTTTCACCCTGTTCTTTAGAAATGAGACCGTGGCCTTAGATGTGTGTTTTGGATCATTTTCATGTTGGAAAAGAGCACAACAACCAAGGGCACGGAGTGATGGTAGCATCTTCTCTTTCAATATAGAGCAGTACAGCTGTGAATTCATGATACCATCAATGAAATGTAGCTCCCCGACACCAGCAGCACTCATGCAGCCCCACAGAAGGACACTGCTATCACCATGTTTCACTGTGGGCACCATGCATTATTCTTTATACTCCTCACTTTTGCAGCAACATACAGTTTTGAAGCCACCAGTTACAAAAACCTTTATCTTGCAGTGAATGTGCATGTTCATTTTCTTCAACCCTTCTCATCAGAAGATGCTCCTGTTGAGGTGTTAACTTCCGTGGACGTCTCTGTGAGATGATTGCAGTTCCATTTTTGTATCACTTTTGCTACAGTATTCTGACTGATATGTAAAGCTTTGCTGATCTTCTTGCCATCTTCACCTTTCTTGTAAAGAAATTATTTTCTTTCTCGGGCCTTGTGACATTTCTTGTCCATGTGGTGCCATTACTAACAGCTAGAGATGGGCTCGGACATGTTTTCGATATCCCACATGCCTGTTCCCGCAAGGAAGTCGACACTGCACACAGCAGTGAGACAACTCACGGTTTGCAGCTGCACAGATCGGCAAATGTCTCGCTTCTTTATAATCAACTGTTTGCTGAACACCTGTTTAACCACCGCTAAATCACGTACCTGTATGTCATTTGGTTGAAGTGATTGAACCGTTTTTTAGGCGGCCGGCTGTTTCATAATAACAACCGTTTCAGCTAATGAGCTGCTCGCCTGTTATAAGGAGCGGGAGGGGACATCATCCCCCATCCCGCCACCTCCTACCTCTCTGCCCGTGTCTCCCATCCCACTGGGAAACTGAAGCGACCATCTGCCACGTGTGCCGGCTGTGTGGAGTCCCGAACTAAGCCGGAAATGGCTTTGATCGGGTTTCCGATGTAAAAACACAGAAGCAACGTAATTTCCGGTTTACTTGGCTGCCAATGGTGCTGATTAAAAAAAAAAAAACAGTTTTCCAAAACGCAGATTTGGGGGTTCTGATTACTTTGAAGTGCAAAGGAGGGATATCGGGACCCCCTGATCTCTCCATAAAGAGTACCTGTCACTGCCTCATACTGTCACGAGGGATGTTTACATTCTTTGTGCCCGCAATAAAAGTGTTAAATCACACATGTGAGGGATCGTCACAATCGTTGGAGCGAGAGAAATAATTTATAGCAAAATACCTCCTCTGTAACTCTAAACGGGTAACCCTTAAAAAAAAAAATGTAAACATCGCCTATAGAGATTTTGAAGTACCCTAGTTTGTCACCATTTTACGAGTGCATGGAATTTTAAAGTGTAACATGTTGGGTATCTATTTACTCAGTGTAACATCTTTCACGATATGCAAAAAAAAATTGGGCTAACTTTACTGTTTTGTTATTTATTTTCAAAAAAGTGTTAAATAAAAAAACGGCATGGGTTCCCCCCAGGGGCATACCAGGCCCTTAGGTCTGATATGGGTTGTAAGGAGAACTCCCCTACGCCGAAAAAACTGCGTGGGGGTCCCCCTACAATCTATACCAGACCCGTATCCAAAGCACGCCGCCCAGCCGGTCAGGAAAGGAGTGGGGACAAGCGAGCGCCCCCCCCCTTCTGAGCCGTAACAGTCCGCATGCCCTCAACATCGGGGGGTTGGGTGCTCTGGGGCAGGGGGGCGCCCTGCGGCCCCCCACCCCAAAGCACCCTAGCCCCATGTTGATGAGGACGGGGCCTCTTCCCAACAACCCTGGCCATTGGTTGTCGGGGTCTGCGGGCGGGGGGCTTATCGGATTCTGGGAGCCCCCTTTAATAAGGGGGCCCCCAGATACCGGCCCCCCACCCTAGGTGAATGAATATGGTGTAC
The DNA here is from genome assembly GCF_905171775.1 of Rana temporaria. Lineage (NCBI taxonomy): Eukaryota > Metazoa > Chordata > Amphibia > Anura > Ranidae > Rana > Rana temporaria. The sequence continues at coordinate 219,587,246 of NC_053489.1, forward strand.
ATCGTACCCCTAGCCATTCACCTGGCGGAAAAAAAACACTACACAGGGTTTTTAAAGTAATTTATTAGGCAGCTCCGGGGCCCCCCCTCTCTTGTTTAGCTCTTTTACGAGGGGTTCTTTACCGCCATTTGGTTCTCTTCCGCCGGGGGGGGCTTTCTTCTTTAGCTCTTTTACAGCGGCCTCCCTCTCGGGCTTCTTCGACGTCTTCGGCAGGGGGTGCCCGGGCTTCTGTTGTCTTCTGCCTTCTTCTCTTCTATGTTGACACGTCGCTTCCTCCCGCTGTAATGCTGGGTGCACGGAGCATGATGGGACTGTGATGTCATAAGAGGCCTATATAAATCGGTGCGAGCCGCGCACACGGCATTACAGCGGGAGGAAGCGACGTGTCAACATCGAAGAAGAGAAGACTGAAGGCGACAGAAGCCCGGGCATCCCCGCCGAAGACATCGAAGAAGCCCGAGAGGGGGGCCGCTGTAAAAGAGCTAAAGAAGAAAGCGCCCCCCCCCCCCGACGGAAGAGAACCAGATGGCGGTGAAGACCGACACCCCCCGTGCCGAAGACGTCGAAGAAGAAGGCCCCCCCCCTCGTAAACCCCAAATTCATTCACCTAGGCCGCAGACCCCGACAACCAACGGCCAGGGTTGTCGGGAAGAAGCCATGTCCTTATCGACATGGGGACAGGGTGCTTTGGGGTGAGGGGGGCCGCAGGGCTCCCCCTGCCCCAGAGCACCCAACCCCCCATGTTGAGGAAATGCGGCCTGGTACAGCTCAGGAGGGGGGCGCTCGCTTGTCCCCACTCCTTTCCTGATCGGCCGGGCGGCGTGCTTTGGATACGGGTCTGGTATGGATTGTAGGGGGACCCCCACGCCGTTTTTTCGGCATAGGGGGGGTTCTCCTTACAACCCATACCAGACCTAAGGGCCTGGTATGCCCCTGGGGGGGAACCCATGCCGTTTTTTTATTAAAAAATTGGGCGTGGAGTTCCCCCTCATGATTCATACCAAACGCAGCGGCTAGAATTGGCGGGAATCTTTTCTATTCCAGCGAGTGCGAGATGTCGGCATCATGTCGCAGAGAATCAGTGCGATGCCGTCGTGCTGGAAACACATTCTCGGCGACAGGTATTGTAAGACAAATATGAATGTGCTGGCCAAGACCCTAATTATAAAAAAGGCTAAAGCGGAGGCTTAGATGGATAGGTCTTTAAAAAAAAAATGAACCCGCTGGTGCTCAGACAGACAAATGCTGGCAATCGAGTCTGGTGGACTAGTGTACGTGAGGTCAAGAAGCGTTGGGCCCTAATAAACAATAGAAAAAAACAATTGAATTCTATTAGCAAAGAGCCATGGATAATTGAAGCGTTATGAGAACAATATTATGGATTCAGTTCTATTGTGCAGAACTTCAGAATGTTACTGCAAGTCTGGAAACAAAATATTTGAGTGGTTTCTAAAGAATAGTTGGTGCATTTATTTTTAAAGCTGTTGAACCATGATTAGTAATACTGTTAGGAAGTCATTGGTATGTAATCATAAAGACCCCTTTCCAAAGCGAGACATTAGTCAAGGTTCATGGTAAATGCACCACCTTTTCAAAACATGACTTTACATTTGTTCAGCAGTTTTTTCTGAATAGTGCACAGTGCTTTTTCTTGCTTGTTTTGTTGTCTTATTATGTTATTATACGAGACATTAGGTGCTTGAGAAAACTTTCAAATAGAAAACAGTTGTTTGAATAAGATGGATTTTTCCAGTGGTTCTCTACAAGCAGTCATTTTTCTTGAGAGCTAAATAATTGCAAAAGATGACAAATAGTTGTGTCTAGAAAGACTTCATCAAGAACTCAAACTTGCATTTCGTTTGTCTGTCTGCGTAGTTAAAGTGCTAGAAGAAAGATGGATGCAGAAAATAGATAATTGAGTTAAGGTGACATCTAGAATTGTATAACCAACACACTGCCAGTACATTAACGTGTCACTAAAGGCAAAACTTTTTTTGCATTTTGAATAGCGTAGGGGAGGGTTACAACTCCTATTAGTAGTTTGCCATCTTTTTCCCATTGGGCAGATGTTTCAGTTTTTATTGTTGTCTGTGCCTTGTTAGGTAGAGTCACCGCCTTGATTTGTCCCGTTTACCATAATCGGTGAAAGTTAAAGCAACTCAAATTTTGGGTTGTTTCCAGAAAAGTAATAGAGGAAATCTTCCAATGGGGACACTAGTTTTGGTGACCTGGGAGTTCACAGGGATTTCCTCTCACTTGCTGTTTGGCTATGGGACAGGAAGTGAAGGGAAATCTCCACAATGGGAAACAGATGGTTAAAAAAATGTTTGCTTGAGGCTATAAATCCCCCCCCCAAAAAAAAAAATGTGCTTATAGTTCTACTTACATTTTTTGCCACTGTGGCTTTGTGCACTTATGTGCACATAATACTTTGCAAACCTAGATTTTTTTTTTTGAAGTAGCATTAGCAGTGTGCTGCACATAGCTGGTGCAGACTAGTAGGAGGGAATTTGCAGGCCTACTCACTGCAGGCTGCTTGCAGAAAGCTACTGGAGGCAGATACAAGCCACCCTACACAATGAGAAAGCATCAATGACAGGTCTTTTTTCACAGCTGGATTACTGCACAGATCTGGAAAAAAAGCACACCTGACAATATATGATGACCACAGAGTATAGATTTAACCAGTAGGCTGAAGGTAGTCCCTAACCTGACATCTACCTTTTTGTCTCTGTATACCCCTTTATCGCAACATTTTTCTTAAAGTAGTTGTAAAGGGTTTAGGATTTTTACCTTAATGCAAGCTTCACCCCACACACACTCTTTCCCAGCTCCCTAAATACTACCTACCGGAGTCCAATCTCGATCCAGCGATGTGCCCGAGAACAGTTGTGCTGCTCTCTCTCCCACTGCATTGGACTCAGTGGTGATGGAGTGGGGTGAAGCCACACTGTGTCAATTGGCTCAGACCACATAGCTCAGATCCGAGCCTGCGGGTGTACCACCATAGGAAGCCACTTGCTATGGTGGCACACAGAGAGGAGGAGGAGCCCAGAATGCAGGCAGGGGACCTCAGAAAGGGTTTTTGGGCTGCTCTCTTCAAAACCATTGAACAGAACAGGTAAATATAACATGTTTGTTGTTTTTAAAAAAATAAATAAAAAAAAACCTTTTATATTCATGTTAATCTTAAAGCTGCAGTTTAGGTAACAATTGGGTAACAACACTAATCAAAAGTCTTTCACACTGGAGACACAGCATCGCCTGCTTCAGGTCGGTTTGCAGGTGCTATTTTTAGCGCAATAGCGCCTGCAAAACGACCCAGTCTGAAAAGGGGTCTTGGATGCACAGATGGTGTCAGTAGAGCAGTGAACGATGGCAGTAGACTGGTCAAATCGGACAGTGGACATGAGTGGATGATTGGTGTGGTGGGGGGAAAATTTGAGGAAAACAGTGTGAGAGAGAGGAGGTTAAGCTACTGCAGAGAGCAGAGGGTATCGCTTCCTCCTAATTGCAGTTTTCCACACCATTCTGTTCTGCAGGTGACGGCTGCAGGGATGTGTGAAGGGGGCACATAGAAAACCATAATTTTCTCCATGCCCTTGCAGATATCAGTGCTATAGTGTGAATGGGCCCTGCAAAAGACAGTACTCGACATGAGCATGCAATCCTAACTGACACACAGGACCGATCTAATATTTTGAGCCAAATAACCTAAATTGTAGTAAGCATGTGGTCCTTGGGTAAACTTGCTTTGAAATGGTGACAGTCATTCTTTTAATTGGTGGCCTTCCCCTGGTCAGGAGAACAGTTCTAAAGGACTGGTGCAAAAGAGTAAAGCCTGGTATACGCTACAATTTTTTTTCGTTCAACCAACGGGCTGAACAAAAAGAAACTAAGGAGCTCACTTTACCAACTATACAATGTTAGTGCATCAATCTCCTCACTGAACAATTGTGTTCTGACAGAACACACCAGTCGGCGCGCTTAGCCATTGGCTGCCAGCACTGTTTGGATGCTGGTTTTCCAGCATGTCCGTTTGACAGAAGCCAGCCGGCTTCTCTCGGACAGGCTGATGTACACACAGGCCAAATGACGACTGTTTTCTATTGAACTGGCCGATATTTGGCCCGTGTGTACCAGAGTTAAAACACAAAAAGACACCATGCAATGTGCAGCCTAAATTCACATCTCCAGGCTAGATTTGAACTTGGTGGCTGTCGCAAAGCGCAGGGAAGGACAACTTTTTTTTTTTATGTAATCCTGTTTTTCTGGGGTTTTGGTCTGTTAAATATACAGTTGAAAGCCCTTTGTTATAAACCGTATCTATTTTTTCATTGGATATCCGATGAAGCTGACTTTCATCAGTCTTGCCTACACACCATCAGTCAAAAATCCGTTCGTGTCCAAACGCGGTGATGTACAACACTACGACGAGCCAAAAAAATGAAGTTCAATGCTTCCAAGCATGCGTCGACTTGATTCTGAGCATGCGTGGATCTTTGACTGATGGAGTTCCATACAGACGATCAGATTTTTCTATCGTTTTTTTATCCTTGGGAAAAATTTAAAACATGTTCTATATCTTTTCACCGATGGAAATCAAACCGATGGGGCCCACACACAATCGGTTTGTCTGATGAAAACGGTCTATCGGTCTGTTTTCATCGGACAAACCGATTGTGTGTACAGGATATAAATCTTTGAACAAGTCAGCTGATAACATCCTGTGTTCTCTGCATGTGTTATCAGTTAAATTGTCCCTAGTTATCTCTGAGACCCATAGAACCTCTCTCCATATATTTTTGAGCAGAAGAAAGGGGGACGTTTCTGTAGCCCTGCCCTAGGGGACAATGCTGCTCTTTCATTAACACAGTACAATAAGTGCGTTTTTTTGCGTTTCTAGAATAGGAAGCGATATTGGCAACAAATGGCTTGAAATAAATAAAAACAAATGCAATCATCACATCCATGAACTGGGAAGCTGCAATAGATTATATTTCTGTTCTTGTGTTTAGATACGCTGTAAATGCGTATCTAATGGGTCTGCATACCTGTTGTGCCCCTTTTTGGGGATTGGAGGGAGGGGTGGTTACAGCAGGAATTAAAATGAAAAGCACACCCAAAACTCCAAGGACAGAATTGAGAATAATCATGTCCGGCAGAAATATCCAATACTTTGACCCCCCCCCCCCCCCCCCCAAGTTCCACCCATAACTTTAATTACTTGCCTCAGCTGGACCTTTACAAAAATATTAAATGGACACGTTGGGTCCTTTACCAGTTATAACTGAAATTGTTTAGCTGTATGCCAAAGTAGATCAGGGAGAAATGATAGCTTCTTCGTTGCGATGTAGCTTTACAGGTTTAGAACTGCAGATCAGTTGGCATGATATTTATCTTGCATATGTTATAACATCTGTTTCTGTTGTAGAAGTCAGCAGGGCTGTTAAATGGACTGCAATATTTTAGGCTAAATGGAGCCTTTTTTTTTTTTACTACTTTTTGTTTTTTTTGTTTTTTTTTTCCTAGTGTAAGCCTTCTTAGATTAAACATAAGTTGCAGGGGAATTGTGGCTCATTGAATTTGTAACTTTATTTTTTTAGCATATAGTTCTACTTTAAACATAATGTTGAAAAGCATCATTTAATTCCAGTTATGTATTAATGAGTATCTACTGAACGGGTAACCTAAGACTGGGGAAAGGAGAGGCAGAGCCAATCAGAGCTCTGTTTTCATTTGGGCAGCGCCAGCCTTATGTTGAACATACTTGCAACAGAGATCAGCACAGGGGTGACCTTGCCAATGTGCTACTGCTCTTTAACCACTTAAGGACCGGACCAATATGCTGCTACATGACCCAAGGGGTTTTTACAATTCGGCACTGCGTCGCTTTAACAGACAATTGCGCGGTCGTGCAACGTGGCTCCCAAACAAAATTGGCATCCTTTTTTCCCCACAAATAGAGCTTTCTTTTGGTGGTATTTGATCACCTCTGCGGTTTTTATTTTTTGCGCTGTAAACAAAAATAGAGAGACAATTTTGAAAAAAAAACAATATTTTTTGCTATAATAAATATCCCCCAAAAACCTATATAAAAAAAAAAAAAAAATTCCTCAGTTTAGGTCGATACGTATTTTTTCTACCTATTTTTGGTAAAAAAAACCGCAATAAGCGTTTATCGATTGGTTTGCGCAAAATTTATAGCGTTTACAAAATAGGGGATAGTTTTATTGCATTTTTATTATTATTATTTTTTTTTTACTACTAATGGCGGCGATTCCGCGATTTTTTTCGTGACTGCGACATTATGACGGACACTTCGGACAATTTTGACACATTTTTGGGACCATTGTCATTTTCACAGCAAAAAATGCATTTAAATTGCATTGTTTATTGTGAAAATGACAGTTGCAGTTTGGGAGTTAAACACAAAGGGCGCTGTAGGATTTAGTGTTCACCTAGTGAATGTTTACAACTGTAGGGGGGTGTGGCTGTAGGACTGACGTCATCGATCGAGTCTCCCTATAAAAGGGATGACTCGATCGATACGCCGCCACGGGAAAGCCGTGTTTACATACGGCTCTCCACGTTCTTCAGCTCCGGGGAGCGATCGCGACGGAGCGGCTATAAACGAATAGCCGCGCCGTCGTCCCGGATCGCTCCCCGAGGGAATCCGACCGCCGCATGTAGCGGGGGGGGGGGGGGTCCCGATCGGAAAAACAAAGGCGACTAAAAAAACTACAGCAGTATTTTTTTCCCTATAGTCGCCCATCAGATGAATAACTAATATCATATCGGGTAGAAAAAAAATGTATATCCTGAGATCCATTTTTCACCAGGGTTCTGCTGTGCATAAAAAAAACATGGTTGTGTGTGTGTATGTATATATTTCTCACAAAAGTGAGTACACCCTCACATTTTTGTAAATATTTTATATCTTTTCATGCGACAACACTGAAGAAATTACACTTTGATACAATGTAAAGTAGTGAGTGTACAGCTTGTATAACAGTGTAAATTTGCTGTCCCCTTAAAATAACACACAGGCATTGATGTCTAAACCGCCGGCAACAAAAGTGAGTACACCCCTAAGGAAAAATGTCTAGATTTGGCTCAAAGTGTCAATATTTTGTGTGGCCACTATTATTTTCCAGCACTGCCTTAACCCTCTTGGGCATGGAGTTCACCAGAGCTTCACAGGTTGATGATTAATGTGGGCCCAATTGGCCATTTTCCTTCTCCGGTGTCATGTGACTCGTTGGTGTTACAAGGTCTCAGGTGTGAATGGGGAGCAGGTGTGTTAAATTTGGTGTTATCACTCTCACTCTCTCTCATATTGGTCGCTGGAAGTTCAACATGGCACTTCATGGCAAAGAACTCTGAGGATCTGAAAAAAATAAGTGTTGCTCTACATAAAGATGGCATAGGCTATAAGAAGATTGCCAAGACCCTGAAACTGAGCTGCAGTACGGTGGCCAAGACCATACAGCAGTTTAACAGGACAGGTTCCACTCAGAACAGGCCTCGCCATGGTCGACCAAAGAAGTTGAGTGCATATGCTTAGCGTTGTATCCAGAGGTTGTCTTTGGGAAATAGACGTATGAGTGCTGCCAGCATTGCTGCAGAGGTTGACGGGGTGGGGGCTCAACCTGACAGTGCTCAGACCATAAGGCGCACACTGCATAAAATTGGTCTGCATGGCTGTCATCCCAGAAAGAAGCCTCTTCTAAAGATGATGCACAAGAAAGCCCTCAAACAGTTTGAAGACAAGTAGACTAAGGACAAGTATGAAGTGGCATGTTGAACTACCAGTGACCAATATAGACCTTGTAACACTGAGTCACATGACACTGGGGGAAGGAAAATGGCTAGTTGGGTCCACATTAATGGCTGTGTGTTGAGTTATTTTGCGGGGACTGCAAATTTAGACTCTTATACAAGCTGTACACTCACTACTTTACATTGTTACAAAGTGTCATTTCTTCAGTGTTGTCACATGAAAAGATATAATAAAATATTTACAAAAATGTGAGGGGTGTTCTCAGTGTATATCAGCATTGTTTTCCCATTTAGCATTTAATATCCACATAAAACTTTTATGTGCTATACAAGCCATATTAGACCAGTCTTGCCTGTTGTAGCCATATAATGGGTAATTTAAAAATATCAGACGTAATGAAATGGGTGATAAAAATTCTCAGTAATGTAGCTATAAATGTCCATTCAGCAGTAGGACAATTAAGCAGTTGTAATATTTATGGTCAAGTTACAGGCAAAAAGCTGTATTCCATGTATTCCTGGACACGTTCTATATTGCCAAAAAGACTTAAAAATACATTTTGGGTTTCAAATATTACATATGTATGTCTGTGGGATAAACCCTGAGGGTCTGCTCAATGGAAAAAGGGGTATGTTCTTACATGCATTTCCTAGTGGACTGATTTCTGAGAAAAATGGTAGCTTGTTAAGGTTACTTAAACCCATTTAAAATGTCAACTGAAATCCGCTAAAAGCCTCAAAACAATGGGTGTTCAAAATCCTCAATATATTTTCTTTAGAAGCCTGAATAACAGTGTGTGTCCCCTTCTAGCTTTAGACAAAAAGCACCCTACTTCTGTAAGCAGTGGTTGCTCTGCAGAGGTCTGACATGAGCCCAATTGGTAAAGATCATGCTACATGCTGATTAAAGAGCACTAGAACCTCTGTTTAGAAACCCCTTCTTCCACACAGAGTATAATGGAGCGTACACGTGATCATTTTTTAAATTGGTCATTAAAAATGGTCGTGTGTAGGCTCCAGAGCATTTATTTTTTAAGGAGAAAAATGGCCATAAAAAAATTAGAACCTGTTTTATTTTTTCACGTCGTGTGTTTTTTTTTTTTTTTTTTTTTTTCTCGTCGTGAAAAATAGTTGTGTGTAGGCTTTAACGACGGGGAACAAAAACGTGCATGCTCAGAAGCAAGTTTTGGGAAGGGAATTTTGCATAATCAGTCAAAAAGGTGGCACCATTCGAATGGAACTTCCCCTTTTTTATAGTGCCGTCGTATATGTTGTATGTCACCGCGCTTTGCTCAAGCATTTTTTTTCACGATCGTATGTATGCAAGGCAGGCTTAACAAGAATCACATTGAGAAAAACATTGTTTTTTTTCCATGACATTAAAAACGGTCGTGTGTACGCGTCATTGGAGTCCATTTTTTGTTTTGATCCGTATAGAATGCACTATGTGGCTTTAAACTGAAAGTTCAGGTCTTATTATATAGCTGCTTTTTTCGAATACAAGAAGGGCACGGAGGCCTAGAATTTAAAGTAAACCTATCTGGATAGAAACTGCAGTCATAGATTTAAGTTCCTGTGCTGTGTTTGTTTTTTTTTATCTTTTTTTTTTTTTTTTTTTTGTAGTAATTCAGACCCAGAACAAACCTGCATCCTGTAAAGTGTTAAGAAAAAATAAATGTTGGGGTCAGCGACATACCGATCGTGATACAAGGGTCACAATGACCATCTTTTTTTTGTGGGGGGGGGGGCTTTTGTCTTCAAAAGTCAGCAACTGCTGCTCTCGCATCTTTTTTTTTTTTTCTCACAGGTGTTGTTTAATTTTCAACATGTGTGGATGAGTTGCGCAATACATAGGCTGTCATCACACCTTTCACTCAAAATGTCTTTAATTTTTCTTGTTCTATTATCTGGAATACTAAAACAAGCTCATCATTTTTTTTTTTTTTCGGTGGCATAACATATGGGCATCGACATTGTTGACTACCTTCTGAAAATATTAGTTGCCTGATCTACTGACTCAGATTAAATTATTAATAATAATCAACTTGCCATGCTATATGTGATATTGTGCAAACCTTGAATAAAAACTCAATTCAATATACAAAATCATATAGTCTCTAAGTAAAAGGTAATATAGTGAAAGTCCCGAATAAATGCTTTCCACATCACCGCTGTGTTAATGGTAGAAGGATTACGTTTGATCAAATCTTGCAATCGCCCCGTGAGCCACCACCATCTGTGAAAAGATTACTCTTACAAAAGCAAGTAGACTCCACTACAGAGTAATATGCGCATATAAATGACCATCATATCGCCAAGGAATCCGAACCATCTTGCTGATTAGACTCTGTGTCCCATGACTGCTGAGGCACAATGAGCCCAGGTACAATTAACTGTAACATAGATGTATTAAAAAACCTTCCCCCTTGCCCCTTCACCCCGTAATTAAACACACTTACAACCATTGGGTTGGAAAGGGCAATGCCACAGCTTTATTAAATCCAAATATAACATTTGAACATGTATCAACCAGTGCCAGTCACGGTTGTACTGTGAGCACACAATTCCAAAAGGGGAGAAGGGGCCTGTCCTTACCATAAGTGCTGGACATACCGCCTATTTCCGATTTCCATCAAGGGCATGCATAGCCCATTACAGCCATTTTATGCTGGCAAGGTCAAGAAACCACAGAAAGCTGTGACATACCATAGAAAAAAGGAACTGGAGTGTGGCCAGCTCTTCCAGCCACGTTCCTTAAAAGACCCAGAATTCCCTGGGGCAATACTTTTTCAGAGCTTAGGCCCAGCCCATTCCCCTAGCAACCAATCCTTGAGACCTTATTCTGTACCTGGCCATGCCCCCATCAGTCAAGGCTCTTTCCCTAAGGGACTCAAGAGGCCTTCACTCTCCAACAAGCAGCAGCATCAGTGTCAACCATATAGATCACAGGGTTCAACATAAAATCAAAAATCAAATAGTGTAAATCTGGATGAAAACGTTTCTAGCAGTTTAAGGTATAAAACCTACTCGCATAAATATGGTAATCAAGCGCTTGTATAAAAAAAAAAAAACATCCCCAGGCTGTGTAGCGAAGATTTCAAACAATACTTCATACAATTACCAATCCAGGAAGGTGTGGCGACATCTCATGCGTTGGCTCCTTCCAATGCGTTTCCTCATAACTGACTTGGCCGGGGGAATAAACGTTTATGTCCCGATGACATCAGTTATGACGAAACACAATTCAATTATTTACTGCTCTGGATGAAGGATGCAGATCAATAAAGCCAAATGTATTATATTCATATCTGTTGCAGGTGAA